>NW_027601293.1:212625-232625 GCF_053455715.1 Rhinoraja longicauda
CTCTCTTCAGTCTGCTACACCTTGTGATTTTTCTGGCTGAGAAGTTGTAATCCAAAAATCAGAAGAAAGTTTCCGGTTTGTTTTCAGTGGAAATAAGAAACGATGCAATTTTAAAATTGGATGAGAAGAAAAATCAAATTTCGTCCATAATTTCATATTCTCCCTTAATGTATTTCATCTCATCAGAACCAAATAAAAACACTGTGTGCGCTCATACTTTTTCACCCTGGAACTTTGGGGGGCAGCGGTAGAGTTGCTGCCTTACAGCGCCAGAGACCCGTGTTCAATCCCAACTATGGGTGCTGTCTGTACGGAGTTAGTACGTTCTCCCTGTTTTCTCCAGGTGCTCCGGTTTCCTCTCATACTCCAAAGACGTATAGGTTTGTAGGGTGATTGGCCTCTGTTTAAAAAAATGGTAAATTTTCCCTAGTATGTAGAATAGTGCTAGTGTACGATTGCTGGTTGGTACGGACTCGATGGGCCGAAGGGCCTGTTTCCTCGCTGTATCGCTAAAGTCTAAAAGGTGAAGACATTTTTCTTTTTATTTCACTTTCACTTTAATAATAATAATAATAATATAATATATTCCTTTATTTGTCCCACACCAGGGAAATTTGCAGTGTTACAGCAGCAAAGTGGATAGCAAGAAATCATTCATTATAAATAAAAATAAAGATAAGGGCAAATGACATCATTTACTGTGGTTTTTTTTACTGTTACTGTTAACTATTAAATTGTGGTTGTGCAATTGTTGTTTTGTGAAGGGTGCAGTTTTATTCCTGTTTTCTGAAGCATACAGAAAATCTTTTATTCAGATTGTAATTCCATTTCTCATTGACAACTTCACTGCCAGTTTATGAAAAAGTAGTTTACTAGAGATTAAGGAGAAATTACCTTATCCACTCGAAACTGCACCTGCAAATCACTGACGAATTTCAAATACAAGAACAAAATAAGTTTGTAGTGACAAAAGATGCATTTGGAATCATCAGGAGACATTTTATTTATATTTCATAGAAGGTAGACAGCACAGGAACAGGCCCTTTGGCCCACAAATCTCCATGTCGGTTGTGATGCTGAGTTAAACTCAACTGAGTGTGTGGTGGAGAGAAATCAAAGGTCCTTCCTTCCTGCTGCCATCAGACTGCACAACCAGCACTGCTCCCAGCAGACCAATAAATAAAGATAATTATCTTTATTTTATTTATAATGAATGCTTATCTATTTTTGCTATCCACTTTGCTGCTGTAACCCTGCAAATGTCTCCGTTGTGGGATGAATAAAGGATTATTATTATTATTATTATTATTATTATTATTATTATTATTATTATTATTATTATTATTATTATTATTATTATTATTATTATTATTATTATTATTATTATTATTATTATTATTATTATTATTATTATTATTATTAGTAGTAGTAACTCAACGGGTCAGGCAGCATCTCTGGAGAACATGGATAGGTGACATTTCGGGTCGAGACCCTTCTTCAGACTCAGTCAGACCTTCTTCAGAGAAGGATCTTGACCGGAAACATCACCTATCCATGCTCCCCAGAGATGCTGCCTGACCCGCTGAGTTACTCCAGCACTCTGTGTTCTTTTGTGCATTAACCAGCATCTGCAGTTATTTGATTCTGCATCCTTACAGTTTGATCCAATAGACAATAGACAATAGGTGCAGGAGTAGGCCATTCGGCCCTTCGAGCCAGCACCGCCATTCAATGAGATCATGGCTGATCATTCTCAATCAGTACCCCGTTCCTGCTTTCTCCCCATACCCCCTGACTCCGCTATCCTTAAGAGCTCTATCTAGCTCTCTCTTGAATGTATTCAGAGAATTGGCCCCCACTGCCCTCTGAGGCAGAGAATTCCAGAGATTCACAACTCTCTGACTAAAATAGTTTTTCCTCATCTCTGTTCTAAATGGCCTACCCCTTATTCTTAAACTGTGGCCCCTGGTTCTGGAATCCCCCAACATTGGGAACATGTTTCCTGCCTCTAACATGTCCAACCCCTTAACAATCTTATACGTTTCGATAAGATCCCCTCTCATCCTTCTAAATTCCAGTGTATACAAACCTAGTCGCTCCAGTCTTTCAACATATGACAGTCCCGCCATTCCGGGAATTAACCTAGTAAACCTACGCTGCACGCCCTCAATAGCAAGAATATCCTTCCTCAAATTTGGAGACCAAAACTGCACACAGTACTCCAGGTGCGGTCTCACTAGGGCCCTGTACAACTGCTTTTGAAAATCCATCATTTACTGTTGGCTGTTTTTTTTTACCAACATTTAAACTCTATCTGTTTCTTTTAGTTCAGTTTAGAGATACAGTGCGGAAACAGGCCACGTTTCGGGCCACTGAGTCCGCGCCGACCAGCGATCCCCTCACACGATTCTCCTCCACAAACTGGGAACAATTTTCAATTTTACTGAAGCCAATTTGCCTACATACCTGCACGTCTTTGGAGTGTGTGAGGAAACCGGAGATCCCGGGGAAAACCCACGCAGGTCGCGGGGAGAAGGTACAAACTCCGTACAGATGGCACCCGTAGACACGATGGAACCCGGGTCTGTGATGCTGTAAGGCAGCAACTCTGCCCAGATTTCTCAAATCTTCAAAATGATTTGCAGCTTATTGTTTGCAAATGATGTTTCGTGGGGTTGCCAGAGCACTCGGAGATAACAAAGAACATTACATTACAGGCGAATCACTTACATTGGCCTCTGTTATGGAGCAGCTGAAAATTGTTTTTTAAGCGTTACTATGTGGATGATGTGTAACAGCAATCATGGCAGATCCCCTTAAAATCGAAGCTTTGACCCCAAGAGCATGGAGCACACTGAAAAATTATCAATAAATTGTAACCAAATGCACGCAGTCACTCAAGCATGACACTGGCCAGCTTTCTTGAAAATGTTTCCAATATGTTGAGTCATCCATCAATCTGTTGATTCTATAATTCTATTCCTCTGGGCCCCAGAGATATTGCCTCCTGCCCCACCAACCCCTGATGCATTGCAATTAGTTGTGAGAAAAGAGAGTTTGGAGTTTTCCATTAAATTAGGTTAACAGATCGTTCTCTTTTGAGTGTATTTATTCACAAAATGCTGGAGTAACTCAGCAGGTCAGGCAGCATCTCAGGAGAGAAAGGAATGGGTGACGTGTCTGAAGAAGGGTCTCGACCCGAAACGTCACCCATTCCTTCTCTCCTGAGATGCTGCCTGACCTGCTGAGTTACTCCAGCATTTTGTGAATAAATACCTTCGATTTTGTACCAGCATCTGCAGTTATTTTCTTACAGTTCTCTTTGGAGCGAAACTGCTCGGGATGGTGCTGACGGAGTGAAACGTGAAGTACTTTGGCATGCTTTGAAATGCGAGCTCTTCTCCGGCGATCTGGGTGAAATGTGAAGAGAGGCTCAGTGGCGGTGGCACGGTGGCGCAGCGGTGTAGTTGCTGCCTCGCGGGTTCGATCCCGACCACGGATGGTGGTCCCTGTGACCGGCGTGGGTTTTCTCCGGGTGCTCTGGTTTCCTCCCGCACCCCAAAGACGTGCCGGTTTGTAGGTTAACCGGCTTGTGTAAAGTGTAAAACTGCCCCTAGTGTGTAGGATAGTGCTCGTGCACGGGGTGACCGGTGGTCGGCGCCGACCCGATAGGCCTCAGGGTCTTATGCTCCGAGCTGTATCTCGAATGACACCAAATGCTGGAGCAACACAGCGGGTCAGGCAACATCTCTGGAGCAAAGGAATAGGTGACGTTTCGGGTTGAGACCCTTCTTCAGACTGACAGTCAGGGGAGAGGGAAACTGGAGGCATGAAAAGGTACACAACAAATCGTAGCCGGCACAGACAGCCAAAGAGCCCACAATGGCCCACTGTTGGCTGTGGAGGAGGTGACAATGAGAGGATGCGAACAGTGGAACTAGCAGGACTGCGATGGGGTGTGGGAGGGATGGAGAGAGAGGGAATGCAAGGTATTACTTGAAATCAGAGGAATCAATATTCATGCCGCTGGATTGTAAATTGTGGTTGGTCTCAGGCTGCTAACCCATTCGGCAGCACAAAGATGGTTTCATCCCTTGTATCACTGTAGTGGACCTGGTTCTGGCACCCACTCTTTGTCATGGCCAGATTTGAAACCATCAGCCAATGCTGTTGGATTAAGTCCCAAAGTGCCCCCCCCTCCCCCCCCTCCCCCCCCATTTTAAAGCAAAGCAAGGCTCAGCAGCACCTCCTTTTTCATAAATCACTCCCTCTACCCAGTGACATCCACCCTCATTTACTTTTATATTTTTAAGTGTTTTATGAATTAATTTTGACCAACCGTCTTGAATGGTTAGGCGTTATTATAGCAAGATTGTTTAGTTCCGCACGATGGCGGGGCGGTGCAGTTGCTGACAGAGACCCGGGTTCGATCCCATCCTGTCTGTACGGAGTTTGCACGTTCTCCCCGTGACCCACGTGGGCTTTCTCCGAGATCTATCGGTTTCCTCTCACACTCCAAAGACGTGCAGGTTTGGAGGTTTGTGTGGGAAAGAACTGCAGATGCTGGTTTAAATCGAAGGTAGACACAAAATGCTGGAGTAACTCAGCGGAACAGGCAGCATCCGTGAAGAGAAAGAAAGGGTGACGTTTCAGGTCGAGACCCTTCTTCAGACTGAGGTTAATTGGCTTGGTATAAATGTAAAATTGTCCCTGGTGTGTGTAGGATAGTGTTCGGGTGCAGGGATCGCTGGTCGATGGGCTGAAGGGCCCGTTTCCGCTCTGTATTTCTAAATAAACTAAACTAAACTATTATGGCATTAATCTAGCCGTAATTATAGTAATAATCTTACCATAATAATGCCTAACCATTAATATGGCATACTTCTTAACATGTAATCCTCAACACTGGACCAAATCAATTTTTGGTGTCAACTCATCAATGATTTAATACTATCTCCTTGCATTCTCTTGTTAATGAAACCAGAGTTATGTTTTTAATAATGTTATTAATTTGTCAGTCATATATGTGAACTGTGGGACCTTGGAACTCTGTTAAATTTGTGTGTTGTTTTGTCAATTAGTATATAGTAAATATGCTCACATTATCCATGAACTATTTTATATTGCTTCTTAACACCCAACTATCTAAATTAATATTCTGGTTGATTCATCTCATTGGGATAAAAAAAACTCGACTTTTAATCACCAATTTTTGCATCAGTGAATTTTGATGGTATGTTTCAAATATATAGCAAGATTCATAAAGGTTATTGAGTGGCACAGTGTTATAGTTGCTGCCCTACAGCACCGGAGACCTGGGTTAGATCCTGACTATGGGTGCTCTCTGTATGGAGTTTGTACATTCTCCCTGTGACCACATGGGTTTCCTCCGGGTGCTCTGGTTTCCTCCCACACTCCAAAGACGTATAGGTTTGTAGGTTAATTGCCTTTGGTGAAATTCTAAATTGTCCCTAGTGTGTGTAGGATAGTGTTAATGTGCTGGGTGATCGCTGGTCGGTAGTTTTAAGAGCACCGTGATAGTCATATCGACAATTCAGTCAGAGGGTGGTGGATCTGTGGAATTCATTGCCACAGAATGCTGTGGAGGCCAAGTCAATGGATATTTTTAAGGCAGAGATAGATAGATCCTTGATTAGTACGGGTGTCGGGGGTTATGGGGAGAGGCAGGAGAATGGGGTTAGGAGGGAAGAGATAGATTTAAATTTAGATTTAGAGATACAGCGCGGAAACAGGCCCTTCTGCCCGCCGAGTCCGTGCCGCCCAGCGATCCCCGCACACTAACACTATCCTACACACACTAGGGACAATTTTTACATTTACCCAGTCAATTAACCTACATACCTGCACGTCTTTGGAGTGTGGGAGGAAACCGAAGGTCTCGGAGAAAACCCACGCAGGTCACGGGGAGAACTTACAAACTCCGTACAGACGGCGCCCCGTAGTCAGGATCGAACCTGAGTCTCCGGCGCTGCATTCGCTGTAAGGCAGCAACTCTACCGCTGCGCCCCCCGTTCCGCCCTGATCAGCCATGATTGAATGGCGGCGTAGACCTGATAGGACGAATGGCCTGATTCTGCTCCTATCACTTCTGAAATCATCTTGTGTGAATGAATCCCCATCTTCCTGCATTTCCCGCCTTTATCTATCTTACCTTCTCCCCCATAAATACACTGAGAAACTTTCGATTCAATAGCGTTATATTTCAGATCTTGATTGAAGTCCACCGTCTGAGCCGACTGTTTGTCTAAGGTTGTGACAATTTTTATTACATTAACTGGGAGTTATTTTTGTTACAAAATCCTGCACGCACACATTTGCATCTGTAATGCCATCGGCTGAAAACTATTTTCGCAAAACTGAAATGATATCTGTAACACTGGCTTGAATCCCCCTTTTGTGCTGTGAGTTACTTTACCCTCTTAAAGATTTACGTAATGCCGCTTAATTGTAACAGTGTAGGATTCCATTGGTGTTAGATTGCCAGCATTTGTTCTGTTTAATCTGTTCAATGGTAAATCGTTCTTGATTTATATATGATTTCATTTACGGAAGAAATTGAATCTAACTTTTGAGCAATATTCCTGGACTAGTTGAGAGGCAACTGTGGAGTCATAGAGAGATACATAGAGTGGAAACTGGCTCTTTGGCCCAATTTGCCACACCGACCAACATGTCCCTTCTACACTCGTCCCACCTGTCTGCGTTTGGCCCATATCCCTCCCAACCTGCCCCATCCATGTACCTGCCTTAAACATTGTGATAGTACCTACCTTAACCACCTCCTCCGACAGCTCGTTCCAAACACTCACCACCCTTTGTGTGAATTGGTGTATTTGAGGAGATAATGGGGATATGTATCAAAGGCAGCTACACCACTCAAAGTGGAAAGAGGGTTCTGTCATGGGGGCATGGTCCGTGATTGACTCCTCAACTTGGGGTGAAGAGATAGATCGAAGTTGAAAGAGGGAACCCTGGGGAAGTACAGTAACGCAGCGGTAGAACTGCTGCCGCACGGCACCAGAGACTCGGGCTCGATCCTGATCCTCCAGCTGTACGGGTACAGCACAAGACGAGGCACTCTGCTGAAAGCCCCCAACATGGAGATGTGTTTAATGTAGCTGGACCTCAAAGTCTGCTGTTCGTCTGTTGTTACGGACTGAGTTAGTACGTTCTCTCGGTGACTGCGTGGGTTTTCTCCTGGTGCTCTGGTTTCCTCCCGCACTCCAAAGATGTGCAGGTTTGTAGGTCGATTGGCTTCTGCAAATTGCCCCGAGTGGGTAGGATGCGAAACTAGTGTGCGGGTGATCAATGGTCGGAGTGGACTCGGTGGGCCGAAGGGCCTGTTTCCACACTGTATCTCTGTGTATGTAACCGATGCTGTGTTTCTCATCTTACGTTGTGAGATGACCTCAGAACGCCTGCATCCCAACTCCTCACTTCGATGGCTATCTCAAAACATATTTACCCTTGTTGACTTCTGGAGGCAAAAACTGTGAAACTTTCAACCTGCTTCAGATTATACTGGATTTCCAGATTGCAGTTAGTGCGTAATGAATTTTTCTAAGAGGCTGCCATTTCAAAGGGGATTCTGTTTTCGAAACCAAGAGACATCCTTGGGTCTTCAGTAGCCTGCGTGCAGCTTCATTTCTGAGTGAGCTGGTTATTAATGTCTCACCGGAGACTCGTTTCCTGAATAACATACCTCAAGACAAGGAGTGATAAACGTTGTGGACTATCACCACGCGGGCTTCTTCAGTGGCTCAGGAACAATGGAGTGCATTTCCTTGCAGCCAGGGATAGATTGACATGATGAACATAATCACAATAGCTGTTTAGCCTTGCAGTTGTTGCAAAGATCATTCAGCATCAAAACTTTCGCGGTATCGCAAGCAAATGCTCGGGCTCCCTTTCAAACTAACACCAACGCAAGCATGGTTCCAGAGGTAAAAATATCCAACTTTGTGTGTTTTTAAAAAATGCCTTGAAAATGTTAGTTGTTTAGAACTTTTCCACAGGAAAGATGTTCAGGTAAGTAAACCAAAAAAAAACACAAAAACGTGCTGCTATTAGCTTGAAGTGAACACACGCTACGTACAGTACAGTTGCTTGTGAATCTTTTGTCCTCCGCCAAATCTGTTGTTAATAGCTTTGAAGGATTACGGTGAAGCGAATGATATTTGCACATGTGTGGTGTTCCAGGCATCGACATATCTGTCAACAGTTGGACAGGCACAAGATGAGGCACTCTGCTGAAAGCCCCCAACGTGGAGATGTGTTTAAAGTAGCTGGACCTCACAGTCTGTTGGAAAACCTGTGTCAAACATATGTCCAGGAAGTCAGAATGTTGATTTAGCAACTCCTAAATCTCACATTGGTAAGCGAAGGAACATGCGCCACTCCTTTTGAGAAAGGACAGTGCGGGTTGTGAAATATTTCCGACATAATTCACCCGAAAACCTTGCAATTTGTGCGGCGAGTTGATATACTCTGGGATCAAGTCAGCGAATTGACAGGGAGTGATTTGTTGGAGATGTAACAGTGATTCCATCGCGGGCAAGGAACAGCACTGAAACAAAACCTCAATCTGCGGCTGTGATGAAATGATTGAATCAGTGTGCTTTTTGCTACTGGGCGGAGCAGGTTTATTTTTCTTTCGTCACACCTCCTTTTCAAAAAGCATTTTACTTTCTGCACAAATCATATTGTTGAAAGCTCGTAGTCACGGTTCGGTAATAAATTGCTTCCAGCGAAGGGGGGGGGGGGGGGGAATCTGTTTCAAACTCGTGCGGTTTCCTGTCGTGGAATTCCGGGAGACACTGGGAAGTATCATCCTAAAATAAAGCCAACCTTCTTTCCATTTAAACTTGCTGGTGATGTCTGGTCCTTTTAAACCAGGTTGTTTGTTAGAGTAAATCAGGGAGGATAGGACTGCCTCTGTTTACACAGTGACTCATGCATAAGTCCAGACTGTTATGGGTTTGCCTTCTTGATCCAGGGATTTTCTTTTTATTTTTTATTTTTTTTTAGAGATACACCGAGTCCGCGCCGCCCAGCGATCCCCGCACATTAACACTATCCTACACACACTAGGGACAATTTTTACATTTACCCAGTCAATTAACCTACATACCTGTACGTCTTTGAAACCGAAGATCACGGAGAAAACCCACGCAGGTCACGGGGAGAACGTACAAACTCCGTAGTCAGGATCGAACCTGAGTCTCCGGCGCTGCATTCGCTGTAAGGCCGCAACTCTACCGCTGCGCCACCGTGCCGCCCTATGTGAAGACAAAAAAAAAAGTTTTTATAATCATTGAAAATAAATTCATAGGTTTTAATTTAATAATAAAATTATTATTTTGTGGTCATCACACAGCTGTTTGTCAATGGCGAGCAAATTTTGGTGCCACGTGGTTGGTCTCTGCAAGATCCTTTACAGCGCGTGTGTCGTGCAGCATGTCACAGCTCAGGACGTGTTCCATAGTCTGGAGGCCCTGTCTGCACTCGCAGTCTGTCCGCATCTTCAGTACATCCCCCCTTCAGCATGTTCGATCTGCTCCTCCCCATGCCTGTCTGCAGTCTGTTGAGACTGTGCCAGGTTATCCACGGCTGGTCGGAGCCTGGTGGGAGTTTCACGGAGGGATCGATTGCCATGTGTGTCAATAATAAAATGGTGACCGCGCACTTACCCTCAAAGGCAAAGAAATGACTTCATGAACATTCGTCCGAGTTCCTCAATTACTTTCGGGTTCCCACTCTTCGGTTATCTTGTTGGGAAAAGGGCACGCATTCACCTAAGCCTATCTCCCACAATTTCTTCCAGAAGTTGGCCTCACCAAAGACTAACATGGTCCAAGCTGCACTCAAAACCCACCATAAACATGTACCTTCTTCATTGTTGCCAAAGTACGCATTTCATATTCAATGGAAAAGGGCAGACTGCCTGTTTGCAACATCAAAAAAGTTTCAGGCATTAAAGAAGAGTAATCCTTTGTACCGAACAGTGGTCATTTGTTAATGGGAAGGCCGGCTTGGCGTACGACAACCCAAGTGCTTTTCACACATAAACTCTTGAAATAAACGGGCGATTAATTTGATGAGCAATGCTTTGGAAGGGACGTTCTGATGAAACCATTAATAAAGAGAGGTATTGACATTCATGTAAAAGATTAGACACAAAATGCTCGATTAACTCAGCGGGGCAGGCTGCATCTCTAGATACAAACATAGAAAAATAGGTGCGGGATTAGACCATTCAACCCTTCAAGCCAGCACCGCCATTCAATATGATCATGGCCTGACCTGCTGAGTTATTCCAGCATTTTGTGAATATGATCATTACTGATCATTTAAAATCAGTATCCCATTCCGGCTTTTTCCCCATATCCCATGATTCCTTTAGCCCTAAGAGCTAAATCTAACTTTCTCTTGAAAAAGATTAATGATTTAGACGAGGGAATTAAATGTGACATCACCAAGTTTGCGGATGACACAAAGCTGGGTGGCAGTGTGAGCTGTGATGAGGATGCTATGAGGCTGCAGGGTGACTTGGACAGGTTGGGTGGGTGGGCAGATGCATGGCAGATGCAGGATAATGTGGATAAATGTGAGGTTATCCACTTTGGTGGCAAGAACAGGAAGGCAGATTATTATCTGAATGGTGTCAGATTAGGAAAAGGGGAGGTGCAAGGAGACCTGGGTGTGCTTGTACATCAGTCACTGAAAGTAAGCATGCAGATACAGCAGGCAGTGAGGAAAGCTAATGGCATGTTGGCCTATATTGCAAGAGGATTTGAGTTTACGAGCAAGGAGGTCCTAGTGTAGCTGTACAGAGCTCTGGTGAGACCGCATCTGGAGTATTGTGTGCAATTTTGGCCTCCTAATTTGAGGAAGGACATTATTGCTATTGAGGGAGTACAGCATAGGTTCACCAGGTTAATTCACGGGATGGCGGGACTGACATATGATGAAAGAATGGGTTGACTGAGCTTGGATTCACTGGAATTTAGAAGGATGAGAAAGAATCTTATAGAAACATAAAATTCTTAAAGGATTGGACAGATTAGATGCAGGAAATATGTTCCCGATGTTGGGGGAGCCCAGAACCAGGGGTCACAGTTTAAGAATAAGGGGTAGGCCATTTAGGACTGGGATGAGGAAAAACATCTTCACCCAGAAAGTTGTGAATCTGTGGAATTCACTGCCACAGAAGGCAGTGGAGGCCAAATCACTGGATGTTTTCAAGAGAGAGTTTGATTTAGCTCTTGGGGTTGAAGGAATCAAGGGATATGGGGGAAAAGCAGGAACGGGGTACTGAATTTAGATGACCAGCCATGATCATATTGAATAGCAGTGCTGGCTCGAAGGGCCGAATGACCTACTCCTGCACCTATTTTTCTATGTTCCTATGTTCCACGTTTCTAAACATCCAGTGAATAAAGTTTTACAGAATTGGTTTCTTTATGTCTGTGGTCTTTGTGTACAAGGCATCTCTTTTATTCAACAATTCTCCAAAGCGCTTTAAATGTTGCATGTTGAATATCTGTAGTCGTGTTAATTTGGAAGCAATTTAACAGCTCAACCGCATTTATTAATCTAGTCCACAGTCAGCATAATTTAAGTATTATGACTGACTAATCTTTTTTGGTGCTAATATTGCTGACCAGATGCAGTTGTTAAGAGTGCTTTGCTTTAATGCTTGGTTACATTTCAAGGCCAAAGAGCAATTTCTGAGACAACAGAGGTGCAATTAACTTTGAATAGAATTGTGTGAGATTTTGTTTTGAATGATTCATTTAATTACTACTTGTGGCTCCTCAATTTTGAACTCAATTGTGGCTTATTGCTTTTGCTAAAATGTTCTCCCCTTTCTTTTGTCAGTGTTCAGGAACCTGCTTCCAACCCCCACCCCTCTCTCCCTCTCTCTCTGTCTCTCCCTCCCTCTCTCTCCCTCTCTTCCTCCCTCTCTTCCTCTCTCTCCCTCTCTCCCCCTCTCTCCCTTTCTCCCTCTCTCTGTCTCTCCCTCTCTGTCTCTCCCTTTCTCTCTCTCTCTCTCTCTCTCTCTCCCTCTCCCTCTCCCCTCTCCCTCTCTCTCTCTCTCTCTCTCTGTCCCCCTCTCCCTCTCTCCCTCTCCCTCTAACCACTCTCCCTCTCCCTCTCTCTGTCCCCCTCTCCCTCTCTCCCTCTCTCTCTAACCACTCTCTCCCTCTAATCTTTCTCTCCCTCTTATGCTTCTCTCCCTCTATCCATCACCCACACTCTCCCTCCCGCTCCCCTCTCTCCTCTCTCTGCCCCCCCTCTCTCCCTCCCCCTCTCTCCTTCTCCCTCCCATCCTCCAACACCTCTCTCCCTCTAATTCCCTTCCTCTCTCCCTCTCCCCATCTCTTTCTCAAATCCTCTGATCCTCTCTACTAATCCTCTCCCTCTATCTATCTCTGCACAGCTTCACCACCCTCTTAAAACTAGGTATTCAGCGTGTAGAGAAGGATGTTCAACAGGGGTTTACAAAGGCATCAGGGAAATACTCAATGCGTAAACTATTTCATACATTCAAAAGTTCTAGGAGCAGAATTAGGCCATTTGGCCCATCAAGTCTAGTCCGCCATTCATTCATGGCTGATCTATCGCTCCCTCCTAACCCCACTCTCCTGCCTTCTCCCCATAACCTCTGACACCCACACTAATCAGGAGTCTATCTATCTCCTGCCTTAAAGATATCTGTTGACTTGGCCTCTGCAGCCTGCTGTCGATGTACCCACACGGTGAAGGTTTTCCCACCCGTATCACTCATCTCTACTTGACCCCGGGGACTGGGAATTAAATGTCATTAGGGATCAAGTATCTACCAATTAGACCTGCTAGGAGTAGCAGGTCGTCACCAGGTAATGTGGCAATTTCCCTGTCCAAATATTTCATTTGCAATGGCATCTGCCTTCTCCATTTTAAATATCATCTTGAAGAGGCTGTGATGCTATCTAGTAAGTTCCCTGGGACAACACAATATAATGTTTGCTCTTTTGTTGATCCGAGCTGAGGGCTCGCCGATTTGTTTAGGTCGCTGTGTAGTACCGACTGAATTACTACGGACAATTTCGCAAGCCTTTTTTGTTTTGCTTCGTGCCATAGTGGGCGAAGAGCTTTTAACTCTGTGTGAAATATTTTGTCCTTTATCTCTTGTCGCCTCTGATTTCTCCCCTTGATCGTACCATTTTTTTTTTGTCAGGCACGGAAAGTAATCGAATCGCATTAGCAAAAGAAGCAAGCATATCTGATCTATTCTGCAAAGAGGATTTGATTTCCCCCACCTAACAATTATATATTCTTACACCATTCAGGTTCAACGCATTATCAGTGGTGACCGGTTATAAAGTGGCAGTCCCTTTATATCGAGCTTGGTCCAGTCACAAGTGAAAAGATGAATGAATGAGAAAAGAAAAAAAAATCAGTCTTTGATTATAAATGGTTACTTGAGTAGAATTTGCAATGTGCCTTCCATAAAAATGATACCCTGTTGATAGCAATACAAGCACAAGAATTACCCAGGCTGCGTGTAATCTGTTCTTCCAGAAAGTTTACTGGCAGTCACTAAAAGAACACTGCATGGCATTGGGTAAAGCTAAAATTTAACTTTGGCTTCCTATTTCAACATTCAGACAAAGACTGCAAAAAAATCTGAGGCCCCTTCCACAAATTCGCCCATAAACTTTGGGCTGGACAACGAGAAATGCTCACACACCTTCAGATGCAAGCTGATTTAAATCTAACTTTGCTGCAAATGAATTACTTTGATGATTAGGTGCTTTTGTGGCTAGAAATGGATGAAACATTGAAGTCTCTTCTTACTTTAATGCATTCAGTCTGGGATGAGGGGAGAGTGTAGTGGGTTGAATGAAGCAGGAACTGGGGTCAAACTCCATCCAAAGTAAGAATTCTTCCCCTCACATCTGGCAATGGCCAAAGCACACAGCAAGATCAAGCACAAACTAGGCGATCGTTTCGTTCTCCCCGTGACCTGCGTGGGTTTTCTCCGGGTGCTCCGGATGCCAGAGACGTGCAGGTTTGTAGGTTAATTGGCTTTGGTAAAGATTGTAAATTGTCCTCATGCGTGTACGATAATGCTAATGTACGTGGTGATTGCTGGTTGGCATGGACTCGGTGGGCCGAAGGACCTGTTTCCGCGCTGTACCTCTAAAACTAAAACTACAAAACACTGTAAATCTGCACACAGTAGCCCAGCTGGTAGAGCCTCTACCTCACAACCCCAAAGACACCACTTGGCTCATGTCATTCCATGAGAGATGAGTCCTTTAGCCACAACCAATAATGGGATCTATAAATTGTAACCCTACAACTACAAGTTCCCACTTGTCAGAAAGACAAATGCTTTAAGGCCACAATAACTACCACAGCAGTATAAATACCTTTTTGCAGAACAAGGGAATCCCAACGAGCTGATTTGAGACATCAGAACCCAATATGACTTGTGACAAGTAACGCTTGCATCCCCTCTCTCTCTGTCCCTCCCCACCCTACACGTTGTACTAGTTTCAATGTCGTCCTGGTGAGTTTCATTGTCTGTAACTTGTTTTCACTTAGCCAATAGACAATAGACAATAGGTGCAGGAGGAGGCCATTCGGCCCTTCGAGCCAGCACCGCCATTCAATGTGATCATGGCTGATCATTCTCAATCAGTACCCCGTTCCTGCCTTCTCCCCATACCCCCTGACTCCGCTATCCTTAAGAGCTCTATCTAGCTCTCTCTTGAATGCATTCAGAGAATTGGCTTCCACTGCCTTCTGAGGCAGAGAATTCCACAGATTCACAACTCTCTGACTGCAAAAGTTTTTTCTCATCTCAGTTCTAAATGGCCTACCCCTTATTCTTAAACTGTGGCCCCTTGTTCTGGACTCCCCCAACATTGGGAACATGTTTCCTGCCTCTAACGTGTCCAACCCCTTAATAATCTTATACGTTTCGATAAGATCTCCTCTCATCCTTCTAAATTCCAGTGTATACAAGCCTAGTCGCTCCAGTCACCCACAGCTAACAATGGCCTGTTTCCTTTATGATCGTTACTTTTCTGCATATCTTTCGTTCATTTGTTCTATCTCTCTCTACATCACCGCCCATATCTCTCATTTCCCTTTCCCCCGACTCTCAGTGTGAAGAAGGGTCTTAACCCGAAGCGTCACCTATTCCTTTTCTCCAGAGGTGCCATCTGACCCGCTGAGCTACGCCAGCTTTTTGTGTCTATCTATGTCTTTAGACAACTCGGAAAGATGCGTTCAATCTGTCATGGTGAATTAAACCTTGTCTCATCATCACACAACCCACACTTCTTCAGAATTACATGAGGTTGCCAGCTGAGCTACTGAACGACAGAATAAACGAGACAGCTAGGCCAAGTCAAATATATCTTTCACAAGTCTAAAAATAACTAACTTCTGCATGAATAAAAGGAATCCAACTCTACAAGAACATGGCAAAATCATTATTATTGCATTGCGCCATTATTGTCTGTTTTTTTTGTGTGTACATATGTGCGCGTGTGTGTGTACATATATTTTTCTCTCTCATTTATTATACCGTTTACAGTGTACTATGTTTACATATTCTGTTGTGCTGCTGCAAGTAAGAATGTCATTGTTCTATCTGGGATATCTAAATACTAAAACTCTTTCTCGACCCGAAACATCTCTCATTCCTTCTCTCCAGAGATGCTGCCTGACCCAGAAGCTGAGTTGCTTCAGCTTTTTGTGTCCATCTTCGGTTTAAACCAACACCTGCAGTTCCTTCTTACACATTGAATACACGCTTGCTATTTTTAGAATGCTTTGACATTGCATTTTATGTTGCATAACATGTCGCAAAATCTATAAAAAATTAAAACTATATTACATCAAATGTAAAATATCAAGACATCAGTCTGAAGAAGGGTCTCGACCCGAAACGTCACACATTCCTTCTCTCCAGAGATGCTGCCTGACCTGCTGAGTTACTCCAGCTTTTTGTGATACCAAGACAAATTTAAATATTAAAACTAGATATTCAGATTGTGTAGAAGCATGGCCAACAGGGGTTTACAAAGGCATCAGGAGTATATTCAATGTGTAAACAATTTCATAAGTTCATAAGTCAAAGGAGCAGAATTAGGCCTTTGGCCCATCAGGTCATGGCTGATCTATTTTTGCCTCAACCCCATTCTAGTGGCTTCTCCCCATAACCCCTGACACCCGTACTAATCAAGAACCTATCTATCTCTGCTTTAAAAATATCCATCGACTTGGCCTCCACAGCTCTCTGTGGCGAAGAATTCCTCAGATTCACCACCCTCTGACTGAAGAAATTCTTTCTCATCTTTCTATAGGTACGTCCTTTCATTCTGAGGCTATGGCCTCTGGTCCTAGACTCTCCCACGAGTGGGAACATCCTCTCCTTTCTACATCCACTCTATCTGGGCCTTTCACTATTTCCTCTCATGCACACTATCTTTAACAATTGCACATTGCAATTTTTTGTCAGTTAATACTTGCTGAGTTAGTCCAAGAATTTATAGTTGCGACTTCAAAATGTTGCTTTGTCTTTGTTCCACACTATGGAGTCCAACGTATGAACCTACTGCTTCCGGTGCACAGTTTGAGAGGAAACTATTGCTCTCCCGAGTCTGTTTTTCCTGCTCATATATTATGGCTACACAGTGGATCCAATGTCTGTCAATAAAGATCATTTCTACAACAGTCCAACTGCATGAAATATGTGGATTTCAAATCTCCAGTGCTGATTAGGATAAGTGTTTAGTTTAGTTTAGTTTAAAGATACAGCGCGGAAACAGGCCCATCAGCCCACCAAGTCCTCATCATCCAGCGATCCCCGCACACTAACACTATCCTACACACACTAGGGACATTTTACATTTATACCAAGCCCATTAACCTACAAACCTGAACGTCTATTGGAGTGTGGAAGGGAACTGAAGATCTCGGAGAAAACCCACGCTGGTCACGGGAAGAACGTAAAACTCCGTACAGACAAGCACCCGTAGTCAGGATCGAACCCGGGTCTCGATGGGCCACCGCTAGGCCACCGTGCCACCCTTGGAAAAACTTCACTCCAAAACACGGGATAGTTACGCTCCAGGAAAAAGACATTTGTCTGACCAAGTCCATCCACACACTCTACTGGCTTTGGATGGAAGAAGTGATTACCTACCAAGGCTTCACCAAATAAAGAAGACACAAAGTGCTGGAGTAACTCCAGCACTTTGGAGTAAATGGAGTAAAACCATTGGAAAGACTGGGCTTGTATTCATTAGCGTTTAAAAGGATGAGCAGGGATCTTATAGAGATGGTATAAAATTATAAAAGGACCCGACAAGTTAGATGCAGGAAAAATGTTCCCAATGTTGGGGGAGTCCAGAACCGGGGGCCACAGTCCAAGAATAAAGGGGAGGCCATTTAAAACTGAGGTGAGAAAAAACATTTTCACCCAGAGAGTTGTGAATTTGTGGAATTCTCTGCCACAGAAGGCAGTGGAGGCCAATTCATTGGATGAATTTAAAAGAGAGTTAGATAGAGCTTTAGGGGCTAGCGGCATCAAGGGATATGGGGTGAAGGCAGGCACAGGTTACTGATTGTGGATGATAAGCCACGATCACAATGAAGGGCGGTGCTGGCTCGAAGGGCCAAAAGGGCTCCTCCTGCACCTATTTTCCATGTTTCTATGTTTCTATGTAACTCAGCAGGTCAGGCAGCATCTCTGGAGAATATGTATAGGTAATGTTTCTGAATGGGGCCTTTCCTCAGACTTTATCACAGTTAAATTTAGTTTTGTTCATGGTCACGTGTACCGGGGTACAGTGAATAGCATGCTATCCAGTCAGCGGAATGACTATACATGATTACAATCAAGCTGTCCACAGTGTACAGATACAGGAAATAGGGACTAATGTTTAGTGCAAGATGAAGTCTTAGGGCCTCCAATGAAGGACATGATAGGCCAAGAAATATTTCTTCCTCATTGCTTTAAATAATTAAAAATGATTAAAAGCAAAATAAGTTAGGAGCAAATAATTTTAAAACACTGAAGCACAATATGACAAGTCAAGAGTAAATAGATAATCCTTTGCCTCCCAATTTTCTTATTGTGAATCCATATTCAAATCTTCAATCAGACAAAGGATCATGGATGGACACAAAATGCTGGAGTAACTCTAAGAGACAGGCAGCAGTCTGAAGAAGGATCTCAACATCACTCGTTCCTTCCATCTGAAAATGCTGCCTTTCCCACTGAGTTACTCCAGCACTTTTTAGTTTTAGTTATAGTTATAGTTTAGTTATAGAGATACAGCGCAGAAACAGGCCCTTCGGATCACCGAGTCCGCACTGACCAGCGATCCCTGCACATTGACACTACCCTACACACACTACGTACAATTTTACACATACACCAAGCCAATTAACCTGCATTCCTGTGTGCCTTAGGAGTGTGGGAGGTAACTGAAGATCTCGGAGAAAACCCACGCAGGACATGGGGAGAACGTACAAACTCCGTACAGACAGCACCCGTAGTCGGGATCGAACCCGGGTCTCCGGCGCTGCAAGCGCTGCAAGGCAGGAACTCTACCGCTGCGCCACCGTGGCCACCCACATCTTTGGTGTCTATCTTTGGTGTAAACCAGCATCCGGCTGTTCCTTCCTACACAAAGGGTCACGGAGACAGAATCTCTACTGCAGCGCTGAAGAGAATCTCAGCAGGTCCAGGTTCTGTGGTCGAACTCCGTGTGGAGTCCAATGATGGAGCGCAGCGAGAGATGAGCCAATGGATCACGTGGGAGCGGTTGACATTCCCTCGCCTGATCAGGTCCAAGATGTCCATTACAAGGTGTCGCGCCTGGATCCACGCACAGTACTCCACATGTGGTCTGACCAGTGTGGAGTCCAATGATGGAGCGCAGCGAGAGATGAGCCAATGGATCACGTGGGAGCGGTTGACATTCCCTCGCCTGATCAGGTCCAAGATGTCCATTACAAGGTGTCGCGCCTGGATCCACACACAGTACTCCACATGTGGTCTGACCAGAGCTCTGGATAACTCTGTGTCTACGAAGCCGTACGTTTTGACATGGAACACCTAGTCCTGATAATATGTCAGCTTGCAATTGTGAGGAGGGTTAGAGAAACTGGCACTGCTACTGTGCAACTGAACCTGCTACTCAGCATAAGGCATATGCCTGTGAGTTCAGTCATTCACAGCTCATATTGTACATCACACATCTCAATATAGTGTTACCGAGTCCATTGCTGTTTTTTTAAAAACTGATGGTTTTGAACCCTTTTATTTCTTTTGCAAAGAGGTAAGCCATTGTGACAACTTTGTTTTATGATCACAGCACATATTTCATTGCACAGGGCGATTAAAGTTGGGGTAAAGGTAGCTAAATATCCGCTGAGCATTTTGAAAAAGATGGCTAAATGCTTGAAATCTTTCAACGTCTCCGGCTTTGTGCTGCTTTTAGCGGTCACCATTCTCCCAATGATTAGAGGTTTAGTTTGGAGATACACCGTGGAAACAGGCCCTTCGGCCCACCGAGTACACGTTGGTCAACTGTATACTAAGGGCGGCACGGTGGCACAGCGGTAGAGTTGCTGCCTTACAGCGAATGCAGCGCCGGAGACTCAGGTTCGATCCTGACTACGGGCGCCGTCTGTACGGAGTTTGTACATTCTCCCCGTGACCTGCGTGGATTTTCTCCGAGATCTTCGGTTTCCTCCCACACTCCAAAGACGTACAGGTATGTAGGTTAATTGGCTGGGCAAAATTAAAAATTGTCCCTAGCTGGGGTAGGATAGTGTTAGCTGGGCCGAAGGGCCTGTTTCTGCGCTGTATCTCTAAATCTAAAAAAATCTAAAATCTACTAGTTCTATGTTATCCCAGCTTTGCATTATGCAAACATTAGGGGCCATTTACATAAGCCAATTAA
>NW_027601293.1:237625-259625 GCF_053455715.1 Rhinoraja longicauda
CTGTGTTATGGGAGGAAACTGGAGCATCAGGGGGAAACCCCATGGTCACAGGGAGAAACTCCACACACACCTTACCCTGAAGTCGAGATTGAACCCAGGCCTCCGGCTCTGTGAGATAGCAGCTCCACCACTACACCACTGTGCTTGTTCTGATAGTGGAGAACATTCTGAGTGTTTCTCCCAGTACCCTTATTTTTCTTCCAACATTGCTTCTAAGGATACAGGGGCCCCAAAGCCTTCCCCTGCCAATATCTGCATTAGAATCCCTCCCTAAATTTATCTTCCAAATAAACACGATACTTGATGTATGCACAAGGTGAAGAAGTTTAGTTTAGTTTATTTTTGAGATAACGCAAGGAAACAGGACCTTCGGCCCACCGAGTTCGTGCCAACCAGCGATCACCCTGTCCACTAGAACTCTCCTACACACACACTAGGGACAATTTATAACTTTTACCGAAGCCGATTAACCTACAAACCTGTACGTCTCGGAAGTGCGGTAAGAAGCTGGAGGAAACAGGGAAAGCCCACGTGGTCACGGGGAGAGCGTACAAACTCCGTCCAGACAGCGCCCGTAGTCAGGATCGAACCCGGGTCCCTGGCGCTGTGAGGCAGCGACTCTACCAGTGGTATAGAAGCATTTTGTGAGGTATGAGTTCAGAAATGTCTTTGAATCTTAAATCTTTTATAGGGACCACGTGAGCGCATGCTAACAGGAACAGTTTGATCTTCTACTCATGTTTATAGTAAAGTGGCAGCTTGCTAACTGTTGCAGACAGTAAATAGAGACCGAAATGTTCCCGATCGGGCGAAACCTCCTCGTCCAGCTCCAGCAAAAGGAAAGCAATTCTTGGAACTGAGTAAGGCAGTAGCCCTGAGCTACAGAGAAATGATTAGGTCCCCTGGAGGATGCTAGTTACAGGGATTTCTAAGATAACTTTACATATCAGGTGATATCATCAGTGGCTGAAAAGTAAACAGGGGTGTCAGAAGTAATTTGGCAAATATTTTGATCACTGTGGTGGTTGCTTTTGAAATGCTACCATGTTTTGCTATGGCATTTTGTTTTATAAATGAGAATGATTAACCATTTTGTTAAAACTAAATGGCTTCATTGTTGTGTTTTAGCCATCAAAATGACTGGATAATGCACACTTGCCATGTGTGCTCTCTGCCCCCCCACCTGCTTGACTTTCCTCGCAGGTGGTTAGAAAGTTGGACATCATATAACGCCACGCTGTAATTAATGCAGAACGCGCCATCTAAAGCCTCTGGCGCAGAGTGTTGGAGGATCATAGTGAGGCTCACTGGAAATTGGAGGAACAGCACCTCATATTTCGCTTGGGCAGCTTGCCGCCCAGCGGTATGAACATTGACTTCTCCAACTTTAGATAGTTTCTCTGTCCCTCTCTTCCCCTCCCCTTCCCAGTTCTCCCTCTATCTTCCTGTCTCCACCTATATCCTTCCTTTGTCCCGCACCCCCCGACATCAGTCTGAAGAAGGGTCTCGACCCGAAACGTCACCCATTCCTTCTCTCCCGAGATGCTGCCTGACCTGCTGAGTTACTCCAGCATTTTGTGAATAAATACCGAAGATACCGAAACATTGAAAATTAGAAAATAGGTGCTGGCGTAGGCCATTCGGCCCTTCGAGCCAGCACCGCCATTCAATGTGATCATGGCTGATCATCCAAAATCCCTGTTTTTTTCCCACCTCCCTTGATTCCCTTAGCCCTAAGAGCTAAATCTATCTCTCTCTTGAAAACATCCAGTGAATTGGCCGCCACTGCCTTCTGCGGCAGGAAATTCCACTGTGGCAGTTATATTGTTATAAAATACTGTTCTTCATTTGAGTAGGATCACAATTCCTCCATGCCCAAAGACAGTGGCACGGTTTGGGTGGCACGGTGGCGCAGCGGTAGAGTTGTTGCCTTACAGCGCCAGAGACCTGGGTTCGATCCTGACTACGGCATGCACATTTGTACATTCTTCCTGTGACCGCATGAGTTTTCTCCGGGTGTTCCAGCTTCCTCCCACACTCCAAAGACATACAGGTTTTCTAGGCTAATTGGCTTGATAAAATTGTAAACTTGTGCCCAGTGTGTGTAGGATAGTGATAGTGTGTGGGGATCGCTGGTCGGCGTGGACTCGGTGGGCCGAAGGGCCTGTTTCTGCGCTGTATCTCTGAACTAAACTAAAAGAAACCGAACTAAACACCCTCCGTTAACCAGCCTCTGCATGTTCCCCTTGTTCATACGGCAGCCTTCATGTTTTAGATTGTATATTGTTATTTGAAGAATCTCAACAGATGTGTAAAGAAATACTCAATCATAATTCGAATTGGTTCTTGAAAGGCCGCTGTGACATATGCATTGTAGTGTTGAGTGTAGTTGTTATCGCAAGGTCAGTGGTCAGTCGGACGGAAGAGCTGGTTGTTGATCTAAGCAAGCGGGGCCGAGGGTGAACACCAACCAGCCTGTCCTCATCAAAGGAGCTGCTGTGGTTGCCAGCTCCAGGTTCCTCAGCATCCATCTTCCCCTGCAACCTAACCTGGTCCCATCACATCGATGCGGTGATCAAGAGAGGTATTTACTTTCTTAGGCATCTAAAAATGTGTAACATATCCATGAGAATTCTGAGATTAATTTAGTTTAGAAACATAAACTACAGTGCTGGCTCGAAGGGCCAGCAACGTACACTGGCCATTCACTTGGTGCTGGCTCGAAGGGCCAAATGGCCTCCTCCCGCACCTATTTTCTATGTTATTTTTAATTTTTTTTATAAAGTGGAAACGGGCTGTTCAGCCCACCGAGTCCGCACCGACCAACGATCAGTTATCCCACTACATTAGTCCTATGTTATCTCGTTTTCACACACTACACACCAGAGGGCAATTTACAGAAGCTAATTAATCTACAAACCTTGCATGTGGGAGGAAACCGGAACACCCAGAGAAAACCCAAGTGTTCAGGGATATGGACCAAACGCAGGCAGGTGGGACTAGTGTAGCTGGGACATGTTGGCCGGTGTGGGCAAGTTGGGCCGAAGGGCCTGTTTCCACGCTGTATCACTCAATGACTCCATGGTCACACGGAGAACGTACAAACTCCGTGCAGACACAGGGTTGCCAACTATCTCACTCCCAAATACGGGACAAGGTGACGTCACCGCCCCGCGCCCCACATGACCTCGCCCAGCCAGCGGCCACGTGCTCCCGCTCCGCCAAATTTTCTTTTTCTTCAGATTTTTAAACTTTTATTATTAAATTCGTATCTTCTGTAGGAAAAAGAAATTCCGTGCATACATCTACATTATTTTAATCAATGTCGTTTCTGCATAAAAATCAAGATCCATTTCCTGCTTTGCTCAGACTGATTCCAGGCGCCATCGTCAGTGATGCAGTTTGCTTTACTTTGCCCGGTTCAGAACTTGCTCAGTACTTTCCCTGTGGTCGGGGCTTTGACGTACCGTAAAGTATGAAAGGACTTTATACTCACAAACTGGAGAACTGGAGCTGCTAGTGTTGCAGCCACTCGTACAAGTTGAACCGCAGTGCCAACCTTGCTGATAAAGGTTGGTTTTAATTGGGCATTAGCATGACACCGGTTGAAATATTTGCTCAGTGTTCTTGGTGCTGGAACTGTTCGGTATCTAATATGTTTATTTATTTATTTATTCGTGTCATCACACGACTGTTTGCCAATAGCGAGCAAATTTTAGTGCCAGGTATCACAAAATGCAGGAGTAACTCAGCGGGTCGGGCAGCATCTCTGGAAAGAAGGAATGGGTAACGTTTCGGGTCGAGACCCTTCTTCAGACCGAAGTGGGGTCTCGACCTGAAACGCCACCCATTCCTTCTCTCCAGAGATGCTGCCAGACCCGCTGAGTTACTCCAGCATTTTGTGATACCTTCGATTTGTACCAGCATCTGCAGTTATTTTCCTACACAAATTTTAGTGCCACGTCGTTGGTCTCTGCAGGATCCTTTACAGTGCGTGTGTCGTGCAGCATGTCGCAGCTCAGGAGGTGTTCCATAGTCTGGAGGCCCCGTCTGCACTCGCAGTCTGCCGTATTTTCAGTATATCCCCACTTCAGCATGTTCGGTTTGCTCCTCCCCATGTCTGTCCGCAGTCTGCTGAGACTGCGCCAGGTTATCCACGGCTGGTCGGAACCTGGTGGGAGTTTCTCAGAGGGATCGATTGCCGTGTGAATGTCCTCCGGAGACTTTATCTAGTCTCCCTTCCCAGAGTTTGAGCCTTCTGGACCATGCACTGCAGTACAGGGGATGGACAGAAGAGAGGAACCTAATATAGAAGGCCACTGCAACCAAAATGACATCTCGCATGAGAACCATAACAGTGCGAGGAGCTGGAATAAGCTCAAGACACGTGAGACTGACGTACAGAACACCGATCAGAATTGTGTCTGCTCATGGGTCCAGGGCACTCCCCAAAGCCCACTTCTGATTCGCCCAGTTTTGTGCAATGTAGCCATTCAAGAGACCAGTAATGGCCACCAAGGTAAAAAGACCAAGGGCGAGGTTGAATTCTTCTTCCACTATTAGGTAACCCAAGTATGGTGACAAGAGGTTTCGGGTCGAGACAATAGACAATAGGTGCAGGAGTAGGCCATTCGGCTCTTCGAGCCACCACCGCCATTCAATGTGATTATGGCTGATCATTCTCAATCAGTACCCCGTTCCTGCCTTCTCCCCATACCCCCTGACTCCGCTATCCTTAAGAGCTCTATCTAGCTCTCTCTTGAAAGCATCCAGAGAATTGACCTCCACTGCCTTCTGAGGCAGAGAATTCCACAGATTCACAACTCTCTGACTGAAAAGGTTTTTCCTCATCTCTGTTCTAAATGGCCTACCACTTATTCTTAAACTGTGGCCCCTGGTTCTGGACTCCTCTTTCTTCAGACTGATTGTAGTGGGGGGGGGGGGGGGGGGGGGGGGGTGGAGAAGAAAGCTGGAAAAAGGGGACAGGCAGGACTGAGGGTGTCCGAATATGTTGAGGGAGGAACTGCAGATCTTGATTACACCGAAGATAGACACCATATGCTGGAGTAACTCAGCGGGTCAGGAAGCATCTCTGGAGAGAAGGACCCGAAACGTCACCTATTCCTTTTCTCCAGAGATGCTGCCTGACCCGCTGAGTTACTCCAGCACTTTGAGCCGTTTCTTGTGTAGTAACCACTCTTTGCTGTACAGGCAATCGTCATACACCACCACTATCCCACACACTGGGGGCGATTTACAATTTTATTTACCGAAGCCGATTAACCTACAAACCTGTACGTCTTTGAAGTGTGGGAGGAAACCGGAGCTGCCGGGGAAAACCCACGCGGACAGCGCCCGCAGTCAGGATCGAACCCGGGTCTCCGGCGCTGTGAGGCAGCAACTCTACCGCTGCTTGGGGTTTATCCCAGGTGCTCCGGTTTCCTCCCACGTTCTGAAGACTTACAGACATGTAGGTCAATTGGCTTTGGTAAAGATTGTAAATTTTCCCTGACATTTAGGATTAGTGCTAGTGTGCGGGGATTGCTGGTCGGCATGGACTCGGTGGGCCGAAGGGCCTGTCTACGCGCTGTATCTCTGAACTAAACTAAACTAAAAATCTGGAACAGTGGAAGTGTTTTGTTCTCCAGCTAGGTAACATTTATCTTGCGTGCGATAGTTCTGGAAATGCAAAGGAAACGGATACCATACTGGCACGTTCCAGGCTGTAAGTAGTTTACAGTTCTCAAAGCAATGACAGAACACCATTAATTGAATGTTGCTGCTGCCCTCGTTTGTCTCGCCAGCACTTCATCTAGAGTGAAGTGAGATTTCGACTGACTGCTGAAAGGTTAACTAGTCTCTCTTCCCTGCGTGGGTCAGGCCCAGAGAAAAAAAAAAAGGATCAGGGTCCACTGATAAAGCTGGTGATTTACTGCGCTGAGCTCTGGCTGCACAAGGACTATTAAATCCCCAGACTGAATTCTCACGGAGACTACTGCTGCATGCATGTAGCCCACAGGCGCAGCGGTAGAGTTGCTGCCCCACACCGCCGGAGACCCGGGTTCCATCCTGACTGCTGGTGCTGTCCGTACGGAGTTTGCACGTTCTCCCCGTGACCTGCGTGGGTTTTCCCCGGGTGCTCCAGTTTCTTCCCACACTCCAAAGACGTGCGGGTTTGCAGGCTAATTGGCTTTGGTAAATGGTAAATTGCCCCTTCTGTGTGGGGTCGTGCTAGTGCGTACGGGGATCTCTGACCGGTGCGGACTCAGCGGGCTTCCAGCTTTTTTTCACGCCTCCCCCTTGAAGGATCCCGACCCAAAAACATCATCTATCCACGTCGTCCAGAGATGCTGCCTGACCCACTAAGGAGGTTCAATGTATGCACGCACATTTTGGATCTGAAGTGATATACCCAACACATTGAGCCAGGGGTGTAAGAGATATTTCTTAGGCATGGATCAATGCTAGGCCTTTGTCCTTGCGGTTCCCAATATTAACCTCCTCCACAGTGGTGCAGCGGCAAAGTTGCGGCCTCACAACACCAGAGATCCGAGTTCGATCCTGACTACGGGTGCTGTTTGTACGGAGTTTGTACCTTCTCCCCGCGACCCCATGGGTTCCCTCCCACACTCCAAAGATGTACAGGTTTGTAGGTTAATTTGCCTTTGGTACAAATTGTGCATTGCTAACTGTGAAATAAACAAAAGTGGCAGAGAGGTAGTGCATCTCTGTGGAGCCTTGGGCCTATATATAGTTAATGGTAGGTTCAGAGGGGACTCGATGGGCAGGATAGTGTTAGTGTGCAGGGATCGCCGATCGATCCGGACTCAGGTGGTGAATCTGTGGAATTCTTTCTGTGGAAGGTTTGGATAGAGTGGATGTGGGGAGGATGTTTCCACGAGTGGGAGAGTCAAGGTCATAGCCTCAGAATTAAAGGACGTTCTTTTAGGAAGGAGATGAGGAGAAATTTCTTCAGTCAGAGGGTGGTGAATCTGTGGAATTCTTTGCCACAGAAGGCTGTGGAGGCCAAGTCAGTGGATATATTTAAGGCAGAGATAGATAGATCCTTGATTAGTACGGGTGTCAGAGGTTACGGAGAGAAGGCAGGAGAATGGGGTTAGGCGGGAAAGATAGATCAGCCACGATTGAATGGCGGAGTAGACTTGATGGGCCGAATCTACTCCTGTCACTTATGACCTTATGACTCGGTGGGCTAATAAATCCAATCAATTACCTCATCTGTGATCTAACTTTAATTTGAACCAGTCATGGGAACAGTGATGCCTCTTTAAGCTCTGCACGAACTGGCAAGTGTGGGAAAAGTAATCAAGATCATTTTCAGTAGTTTCAGTTTCAGTAGTTTATTGTCACTGAGGTACAGTGAAAAGCTTTTGTTGCGTGCTAACCAGCCAGCGGAAAGACAATGCCTGTTTTCAATTGAGCCATTTACAGTGTATAGATATATGATAAGGGAATAACATTTAGGGCAAGGAAAAGCCACTGAAGTCCGATCAAAGATAGCCCGAGGGTCTTCTCAAGACCTTTGAGGTGGATAGTAGTTCAGCTCTGCTCTCTGGTTGCGGTAGGGTGGTCCAGTTGCCTGATAACAGCCGGGAAGAAACTGTCCCTGAATCTGGATAGTGTGTGTTTCCACACTTCGGAATGGAAGAATATGTTCTTTACAAGTTGAGACAAGGAGCCTCATAAAGTAAGCTTCTGCCTCCACTGGTGCAGTCCAGACCTTCTTCTTAAATAAGAATATAACCATTATGTCGAATATAACCATTGCTCACAGTTTCCAGAAACTAATCTTACCACCAACCTTTTATTGGCTTGTGGCTGCAGTGTTCTCCCAATGGGTTGAACTGCGGGTTAGTTGAGGCCCCATTCGCAGGGCAGCAAGCAGGCGTCCCGCTCTGCTGCCTGACATCTGACCGAACCTCGTCAGAGCCCCGCTCAGTCTTTCCACCATCATCAAAGCCAGCCACCCATTGTTCAAACTCCATTAAACTCCAATGGAAGTGATCCGCTTATGAAATTGGACCAGGAATAGACTTAACAGGCCTTTGAGCCTGCACTACCATTTAATAAGTGCATGGTAGGCCCATCAACACCCCTCAGTGTGTCGAGAGGAACAGCAGATGCTGGTTTACACCAAAGATCAACGCAGTATGTTGGAGTAACTCAGCGGGTCAGGAAGCATCACCGGAGAGAAGGAATAGGTGACATTTATGGCCGAGGCCCTTCTTCAGTCTGAAGCCTGACCCGCTGAGTTAAATCAGCGGTATAAATATTGATTTCTCTAACTTCAAGTAACCCTTGCGTTCCCTCTGTCTCCGTTCTTCCCCCACCCTAGTCATCGTGCTAGTTTCACTGTCGTCCAGTTGCGTTTCACTGTTTGTATCACTCGTTATCGCCTAGCCCACAGCCAACAATGGACCATTGTGGGCTCCACCTTTCTTTTCATCATCGTTTTACTTTCTGCATGCACATCTTCCATTCATTTGTTCTGTATCTCTCTGTACCACTGTCAGTATCTCTCGTTCCCCTTTACCCCTGACTCTCAGTCTGAAGAAGGGTCTCGGCCCGAGACGTCACCTATTCCTTTTCTCTGACCCGCTGAGCTACTCCAGCTTTTTAGTGTCCAACACTCCTCATTGCATTGACTTTAACAACCGGTGCCTTTCATCTTGATTTTCCATCTTATATTAGCATCTCTGCTGACTATGTAACCTTACCTTCATCCATCAGGTCCTCAGTGACTGATTTGTTACCCGGACACCTCTCCTGTGTGCCGTCCATGACGCTTCCTCCTGTGTCTTTCTTCTTGAGCCTCTCTCCAGCTCTCAGCCTCTCCAGCTCTCACCCTGCGTCTATAAAACCTCTGCCGCTCTTGTTCCTCTGCAAAACCCCACGAGATCGTGTCCGCCTTGGCCGATATTATCCTTGCCGCTCCGTGGAAGTGTTCTGAGGGATAAGAAAATATTGTTGCAGAAGTAAAAGAGTTTAAAAGTGGCTTCCTCCCATCTGCAATGAATATTAATCACGTCCAGTGAACCGGGCTTGGTAATTTTAGTTATATTTGCATCGGTGAAAACCTTTGATCATGTCTGCAGACTCGAGCAAAAAATCGAAGTTTATTTTTTAATAAAAATCAGGTTGTGTTCCTTCTATATATTTTTTTTTAATAGACAACTGGGGTAAATTCTGAGTGTACATAGCGTCATACACCAGGGATTTCCACCGTGTGCCATTAAAAAGTGCAGCGGTCTCAGGTTGTGCATAAAATCTACAGTTGGACAAGAATTACTTGTGTACATGCTCCTGAAAAAGATGTTGCTTCCTCAGATGTCTGGAGCCTGTGGTAAGGAGGTATGCAGGACCTCCAAAGCTATTAAGTTTTAACGCGCATATGGTTTCTGGGGAAAAACAAAATCCGAATGTTGGACCCAACCTCCTGAAAATTAGATATTTTCCACGGTTACGATTCTCAATGTCATTATATTTTTAAAAAACGGCGTTGATATTTTGTCGTTTACTTGCAGCGTCAGTCGATTGTCATCCTCCTCGGACCGAAGACAGACGGACCTTTTTGTTTGCTTGCGAGGCAGAGAGGACATACACAGTGTAAAGGAGATACCCATTTAAATTGTCCTGAGTTCGGTAATATGCCAGCATGCATTCCTGCTGCGTGTTAAGGCTCAGTTGCATAATGCTGCACAGGGAAAACCATCCCGTAGGTTCGGGTTGAAAATTGTGTTTGTACTTTGAGCTGCATTTACATAATAGACATGATGTAATTAAGTTTACTTGAATTTTCCACCATCTCTTCC
This sequence comes from Rhinoraja longicauda, assembly GCF_053455715.1. Lineage (NCBI taxonomy): Eukaryota > Metazoa > Chordata > Chondrichthyes > Rajiformes > Arhynchobatidae > Rhinoraja > Rhinoraja longicauda. The sequence goes on from NW_027601293.1 coordinate 247,459, forward strand.
CTTGGAGTCTCGGCCGATCGGGCTTGTGGGCTGGACGCTTTCCCTTCCAGCAGAGAACAACTCTGTGCTTTGCTGTTCTTTGGCATCCCGGTGACTCTAAAGATCTCAATAAAGATTTGCCCCAGCAATTGAAACAGCCTGTTTTCAGTGCACATCTTTGGAAACTGGCAGAAGGAACTGGGTCACGAGGCAGCTCTTTTCCAAAGTTCAAAACGGCTTATTCCCCTTGCGGTTAACAGTTTAGAAATATGCGGGCACAGACGGCCGTGGAGGTCAGATCGTCAGGTGTGCTTTCAAGGCGGAGATTTGACAGATACTTGTTTGGTACGGGCGGCAAGCAAGCAGGGGAATGGGGTTGAGAGGGAAAGATAGATCAGCCATGATCGTGCGGCACGGTGGCGCGGCGGTTGCTGCCTTGCAGCGCCAGAGACCCGGGTTCGATCCCGACGACTGGTGCTGTCTGTACAGAGTTTGCACATTCCCCCTGTGACTGCGTGGGTTTTCTCCGGCCGCTCCGGTTTCCTCCCATACTCCAAAGACGTACGGATTTGTAGGTTAATTAGCTTCTGTAAATTGTCCCCAGTGTGTGAGATAGGGGTGGTGTATGGGGGTTTGCTGGCCCGGTGGGCCGAAGGGCCTGTTTCCACGCTGTATCTCTAAAGTCTAAAGTTTAAAGAATGAATGGCGGAGTAGAATCAATGGGCCGAATGGCCTACTTCTGCCACGAGCTATGAACTTATGAAGGTTACACGACCTCTCTGCTGAAGTGGTGCCAAGTTTGTAGATGGGGAATGAAGTCGATCCGGTGAAGCACATGCTCGATGCACACGGGAGCTTCATTGGGAAGTTCCTGGAGGTGCTGAGCCAAGGTGCTGCATATCTTCATGTGGGCAGAAGGTCAAGCAGAGGTATCAAAGGCTTGTGTGTGTCCCCCCCCTTGACGTATCTTCTCCCCACTCCCATCGGGCAGAAGGTACAGAAGCTTGAAACTGTGCACCCACCAAACTCAGGAACAGCTCCTTCCCCTCTTGATATCGTCTGAACGGGTCCTTCCATGAGCTGGGATACTGTCCGGTTCACTTCTACCCTATTGCGGACATTGGACCTTTTCCTGTGGAACTGGTGCGTTACAATGCAGAGAACCATATTCTGCATTCCGTATCGTTCCCTTTGCTCTACCAAAATGCTGGAGTAACTCAGCAGGTCAGGCAGCATCTCAGGAGGGACCTAATGGGTGACGTTTCGGGTCGAGACCCTTCTCCAGACTGATGTCAGGGGAGGGGGCGGGACAAAGATAGGATGTAGTTGGAGACAGGAAGACAGTGGGAGAACTGGGAAGAGGGATGGGGAAAGAGAGGGACAGAGGAGCTATCTGAATACCATTTAGAACGGAGATGCGGAAAAACTTTTTCTGTCAGAGAGTTGTAAATCTGTGGAATTCTCTGCCTCACAAGGCAGTGGAGGCCAATTCTCTGAATGCATTCAAGAGAGAGCTAGATAGAGCCCTTAAGGATAGCGGAGTCAGGGGGTATGGGGAGAAGGCAGGAACGGGGTACTGATTGAGAATGATCAGCCATGATCACATTGAATGGCGGTGCTGGCTGGAAGGGCCGAATGGCCTACTCCTGCACCTATTGTCTATTGTCTATTGATTGGTACCAGCATCTACAGTTATTCTCCTGTCATTCTTAAGTATGGCTTGATTGAATTCATGTACAGTGTGATCTGATTCGATCGGACAGCATGTGAAGCAGTAGACACAGAAGCTTGAAACTATGCATCACCAAACTCAGTAACAGCCTCTTCCCTCTGTTATCAGGCTTCTGAGTGATTCATCCGTAAGCTAGGATACTGTCTGTTTCACCTCGACCCTACTGTGGGCGTTACACTTTGTCTCAGGAACTGATGCTCTACAATGCTGAGAACTATATTCCGCACTCTGCACCTTCCCCTTTGCTCCAGCTATTGTGCCTTGAGTTTGGCTGGATTGTATTTATGTATAGCATTAACCCTGTTTGTGTGGGAAGGAACTGCTGATGCTGGTTGACAACAAAGATCGACACAAAGTGCTGGAGCAACTCAGCGGGTCAGGCAGCATCTCCGGAGAGAAGGAATAGGTGACGTTTCGGTTCTTCCCCAGCAACGCCGCCTGACTCGCTGAGTGACTGCAGCATTTTGTGGTCTACCTTCCTTCGGTCTGACCTGATTTGTTTGCATAGCATGATGGAACAAAGCTTTGAGATTTTTAGATTTAGCGATACAGCGCAGAAACAAGCCCTTCGGCCCACCGGGTCCGCGCCGCCCAGCGATCCCCGCACACTAACACTATCCTACACACACTAGGGACAATTTTTACATTTGCCCAGCCAATTAACCTACATACCCGTACGTCTTTGGAGTGTGGGAGGAAACCGAAGATCTCGGAGAAAACCCACGCAGGTCACGGGGAGAACGTACAAACTCAGTACAGACGGCGACCGTAGTCAGGATCGAACCTGAGTCTCCGGCGCTGCATTCGCTGTAAAGCAGCAACTCTACCGTTGCGCCACCGTGCCGTCATTGTACTTTGGAACGCCTGTTCGACACCGTGGAACAAATCAGAAGTGTAGTACATTCGGGAACTCATTTCTCAACCCAGATAGATCAACAGATAACATGCTGTCCCACGGATTTATAGTTGGTGCAGGTTTTCTGTTGGGGCGAAGGGGTGGGGGGGGGGGGGGGAAGGGATTGGTTTGGAAGAAATATTATCAGCAGAAATTTTGTTCTTAAGTTATTAATTAAGGTGCATGAAGAGGATATTACCAGCTAGTCATCATCATGGTTCATCTCTAATTTTCCTTTGAATTTAACGGTTTACTTATAGCTCAGTGTTTGAAATAGCACATGAAGCAGAAGAGGAAAGTTTAGCAGATTTTCAGGACATCGGTTCATTATTTACTATGTTCATCCGTGCAAGGTACAGCGAAGAGCTTCAGTTTGTGTGCGATCAAATCAAAGAAAAGGCAGCACGTGAATACAGTCCGAAGAAGGGTCTCGACCCAAAACGTCACCCATTCCTTCTCTCCAGAGATGCTGCCTGTCCCGCTGAGTTACTCCAGCATTTTGTGTCTGTCGTCAATCCAATCAAAGACTTTCACAGAGCGCAAAGGCATTTGGTGAAGTTTATTTGTTGGTCTGCTACCATTTGAACTAGTTAACTCCAGATTTATTTATAATACTCGTATTTAAATTCTTTGTGATCGGATTATAGACAATAGACAATAGGTGTAGGAGGAGGTCATTCAGCCCTTCGAGCCAGCACCGCCATTCAATGTGATCATGGCTGATCATTCTCAATCAGTACCCCGTTCCTGCCTTCTCCCCATACCCCCTGACTCCGCTATCCTTAAGAGCTCTATCTAGCTCTCTCTTGAATGCATTCAGAGAATCGGCCTCCACTGCCTTCTGAGGCAGAGAATTCCACAGATTCACAACTCTCTGACTGAAAAAGTTTTTCCTCATCTCCGTTCTAAATGGCCTACCCCTTATTCTTAAACTGTGGCCCTTTGTTCTGGACTCCCCCCAACATTGGGAACATGTTTCCTGCCTCTAACGTGTCCAACCCCTTAATAATCTTATACGTTTCGATATGGAACTCGTGGTCCTCTTTCAATGGGACACCAATGGAATTGGTTGCACTGAAGTGGTGCAGTGGTGTTGTGGTGAAGTTAGCTACCCAAACCACAATACCACCCCACCAATCCGGTGCGGCCTCCCTCATTGACGAAACCTCATTCTTTCCTCATTCGGTCGTAGATCACTGGAACAGTCAGCAAGACTGAAGACTACTGCTTACACAGAATGGTTTTGGGCTTCAGCGTGCAGCTCAGCAGTAATCTCCGACCATGGGCGAGTGAGCTGTGCACAGCCAGGCTGATTTTTCACCTGCCTCCAGTCTTCCGTCGGAGTCTGACATAAGCGCACGGCAGTGGCAAAGTTTCTTTGCTGACTTATTGGCGAGTTAGTAATATTTCGCAAAGATTTTGTGCATTTTTAAGAACAAATTTATGGTTATTTTTTTAATATCTCTCTATGCTATAAGATAAATTAATGTTTGAAGTCATCATCTAGCCAGCTATCATTGTGGGAGCACTGCAGAAATTGTCGAGCACGGTCTTTGATTGTTAATATTTGTTTAATTTTTAAATAGAAGGAGAGGTTGGAAAATGTTCTTTATTTTCTCTCACCCGAACAAAACTAATCAATTCATTTCATTTCAGCGTCTGTGTGTATGTATGTGTGAGAGAGAGTGAGTGAGAGATGCCAGCACGGTGGCACAGTGGTAGAGTTGCTGTCTTACACTGGCAGAGACCCCGGTTCGATCCTGACTACGGGTGCTGTCTGTACGGAGTTTGTACGTTCTCCCTGTGACTGCGTGGGTTTTCTCCGGGTGCTCCGGTTTTCTCCCACATTCCAAAGACACGCTGGTTTGTAGGTTGAAGATAGACACAAAAAGCTGGAGTAACTCAACGAGCCAGACAGCATCTCTGGAGGATCCTTCTTCAGGGTCTCATCCCGAAACGTCACCCATTCCTTTTGTTCAGAGTTGCTGTCTGACCCGCTGAGTCATTCCAGCTTTTTGTGTCTATCTGCGGTTTAAACCAGCAATTGCATTTCCATTACCACAGATTTGTAGGATAATTGGCTTCGGTAGAAATTGTAAAGTGTCGCTGTTGTAAATGTGTAGGACGGTGCTAGTGTCTGGCATGATCGCTGGTCGGAGCGGAATCGATGGGCCGAAGGGCCTGTTTCCGCATTGTATCTCTAATAAAAACTGTAGACTCAGTAGGCCAAAAGTAAGATTACCGCATCACAGGAATAAATGCTACATGGGTTGAACTGGAAGAATATCTCATGACCAAAGACTAAGCCATGAACAGAGTTGACATTTATTTTAAGTAGAAAACATTTGAGGGAACACCACTTTGCCAAAATATCAATCTGTCTGTAATACAGTGTGGGGCAAAGCCATGATTATCATGTTGTTGAACCAGTCTGCTGAAGACTATGCTTGGTATTCGGACAATGCAAAAAGCACAGACCATCACTTTTATTAAATTAGGAGTAATTGCTCAATTTTGCCGCAGTGGGAGATAGCCTTTTAAAAAGATTTAACTATTAAAATAGATCGATAATAAGCAGTTCATTAGCTAACTGATTTATAAAAACAAACACTACCAGCTTCCAAGTTTATTTTGCAATAGCCCCGACCAGAAATCTTTGCAACCGATGAACCGCTGCCAAAGAAAAGTGTGAAGAAATAAAAACAAACAGCCAAATTTCCTCTTTCTTTTTTTTTTCCTTGCAGTAATGAAGCGACACTGTTTGTGTTTGGTTGGTTCAGAGACAAGGTCGGTAGCTCGGGAGTGCGGTGCGGGTCAATGCATCACCTGTGTTTGCCTTTCGGAGATTACTTAATGAAGAGTGCACAATGAGAAAAAGATGTGGGGGTTGACCTGCTAATAATTTGGTCTTTTCTCCTTTCTTGGTGATTACAGGTGACTGCTTCAGGGGGGGACCCTGGCAGATGGCTTCCATTATCCTTGGGAACTTGCCTCCAGTAAAGCCGTGTGTATAATTAAGGTCACGGGTAGAAATAGTTGGGTAAATTGGACGTCATTTCCTGTGTTAGCAACCTACATCTGGAGGCTAGGGCAAGAAAATAAAACGATTAAAAGCGAGCACACGGTAGCAAGGTGGTCACGTTGTTAGACTGGTATCCAGAGACTTAGATGACTGCTCCAAAGACCTCGGTTCAAAGTCATGTTGTGGCAGCTGGGGACTTCAAATTCAAATCAATAAATTTTGAAGCCGAAAACTAGTGACCATGAAACCACCAAATTGGTGCAGACACCATTCCTTCCTTCCCTGATGTTGAGTTTAGTTTAGTTTAGAGATACAACACGGACACAGGCCCTTTCGGCCCACCGGCTCCGCGCCGACCAGCGATCCCCACACATTAACACCATTCTACACCCACTAGCTTTTGTTGCATGCCAACCAGTCAGCGGAAAGATGATTACAATCGAGTGGTCCACAGTGTACAGATAGAAGGATGAAGGGAATAACCTGTGGAGCCCGTCATTGGGCATTTTTAAGGCGGATTCTTGATTAGTAAGTGTGCCAAAGATTATGGGGAGAAGGAAGGGGGATGGAGTTGAGAGGGAAAGATAGATAAGTCATGATTGAGAACAGCATCTCATATTTCACTTGGGCAGTTTACAACCCAGTGGTATGGAATTGATTTCTCTGCCTTCAAGTAACCCATGCAATCCCTCTCTCTCCATCCCTCCCCCACCCAAGTTGCACCAGCTTCTCATTCTCACCCAGCAGACAGCTAACAATGGTCTGTTGCCTTTACCATTGTTACATTTTTGCATATATTTCATTTGTTCTATATCTCTCTACATCACTGTTCATATCTCTTCTTTCCCTTTTCCCTGTCTAGTCTGAAGGAGGGTGTCGACCCGAAACATCACCCATTCTTTCTCTCCAGAGATGCTGCCTGTCCTGCTGAGTTATTCCGGCATTTTGTGTCTATCTTCGGTTTAAACCAGCATCTGCAGTTCCTCCCTTCACAACATCTCTTGTTCTTGTCATCTATTCTGTTACAAAGGGCAAGGGCATCAAAATGGAAGGAAGGCATTGTCTTTTAAAACCCCCATCATCCTGATTTGGGCAAAAAGTCACATTGTAGCGACCATAGAGAATGGTCCAGGTCGTCGAACCCTCGGATTGGCCAGCGAGGTCACGTATGAACGCGACCATGGGGATTGGTCCAGGGAGCGACATCGCTGATTGGCCAGCGATGTCATGTGCGCGTTTGGCGCCCGAAATAGCCAGTTCGGCGAAGTCTTCGAAGAAGACAGTAAGTTTTTGATGGTTGTCCTTTACCTTGTTGTTTAACTCTGTATTCGAATATTGCGGCTGCAATAAACTTCCTTTACAACCAACAAGTTTTCGGACTCGCCATAACATCGACATTTCTTGCTCCTGCAAACCGATGAACAAGGGTCCCCTGCCTGAAACATTGCCTGTCCATTCCCTGCACAGAGGCTGCCTGACCCGCTGAGTTACTCCAGCACCTTGTGCTTTATTTTGTAAACCAGCATCTGCATGTCCTCATGACTTCAAGCCAAAGTAAGTAGTGCAAGCTTGATAGTGCAAAGTTGAAACTTACGGAATAAACTCACTGAAACTTACAGAATAATGAAAGGCATAGATTGAGTGGATGTGGAAAGGACGTTTCCACTGGTGGGAGAGTCTAGGACCAGAGGTCATAGCCTCGGAATCAAAGGCCGCTCTTTTAGAAAGGAAGTGAGGTGGAACTTCTTTAGTCGGAGGGTAGTTAATCTGTGGAACTCATTGCCACAGAGGGCTGTGGAGGCCAAGATAGTGGATATTTTTAAGGGAGAGTTAGACAAATTGTTGATTAGAACGGGTGTCAAGGGTTATGGGGAGGAGGCAGGAAAATGGGATTAGGTGGCAGTGATCAGCCATGATTGAATGGTGGAATAGACATGATGGGCCGAATGGCCTAATTCTACTCCGATAACTTGTGAACTTGAGAAGTTTGTAGTAGTTCAGTACTGAGGTAGAGTTGTGGTTAGGGTTGTGCAGGATGGTTCAAGAGTCCGAAGGTTGAGTTGAGTTGCGATGTGTTTAGTTTATCGTCGTATGTGCAGTGAAGAGCTTTCACATCATAACATCTTTTACATCTTGTGCAAGAAAGCACTGCAGGTGCTGGTTTAAATCGAAGGTAGACACAAAATGCTGGAGTAACTCAGCGGGACAGGCAGCATCTTTGGAGAGAAGGGATGTGTGACGTTTCGGGTCGAGACACTCCCTCTGCCTGTCTCGATGAGTTTACTCCAGCATTTTGTGCCTATCTTTTACATCTTACCAAGTTAACATGTGGGTACTCCTAGGTAACTTTGCTAGAGGTGAATACTGCTAAAAACGCTTGCGAGATTCTTGATTAGTGACGGGGGTGCCAAAGATCATGGGGAGAAGGAAGGAGAATGGGGTCGAGAGGGAAAGAGACATCAGCCATGATTGAATGTCGGAGTCGGCTTGACAAAAGAAGCACTGAGGAAGATAAATGTCATAATTAAATGTGTGGAAAGGCATCGACCAGTGGTTCTTTTGTGGGCATCCTGTTAACGCTCCCTGTTAATTAAAATCCAGCCAATGTCTCGGTGCGAGAAGTATCTTTGGCAGAGATAATGAAACCTGTTTCATCAGTTGGTGCTCAGGGCATTTCTTTGTCAGAGTGTGTCTGAGTGCTCCTTTGCTGGCGAGGAAATGGCCTTGGATTTCCTGGGGAGGATCTCAGCAGCTGGGCCATTGAACCCAGCGTCGCGATAAACAAAAATTTGAGTCAAACTACTGTTTCCGGAACTTGCAGCCATAGCAGCCAGCCTCCAAAAGACATAAACTTTGTCGACTATTAATCTTGTGTTGGCCAATCTCGTTTCTGACCAAGGATACAAGAGACAGCACACTGGAAGTCAGGGATGACCTTTTCCAGCTCGTAACGTGAAGAATGAGTCGACCCGGGCGCAGAGCCCTTTCATTCTACTGATGAAATTAATTGTTTCGACCTAGGCCGTCAGACAAGATTTGCTTTAGTGTCAGGTGGCCTTGAGAATGTGCAACAAAGCCACTTTCCCCCATTGAAGTCAGGTCACAATGTACTGAAAATATGTTGAGAATAATATTAGTATAATATGATTTATAATGTAATTTCTATATGTTGTAAATAATTTATGTATCATAAAAATAATTTGTGACTATTTATTTTTAATAATCACAAGAAGTAAAAATATTGAAATAAAAGAGAGAGAATATTTTTACTTCTTGTGATTATTAAAAATAAATAATTACAAATTATTTTTATGATACATAAATTATTTACAACATATCGAAATTACATTATGAATTATATTATACTAATATTATTCTCAACAAATTTTCAGTACATTCTCTCTTTCAAAGTCAGCCTTGCAATGTTGAAAAGGACATTAACTTTGAGCCATATGGTTCTATGAATTCTTCTATAAATCATTTGAATGTCTGTGGAGGTTCATCTCTAAGTAAAAAGGCTCGATTTTCAATGGGTGCTCTTTCAGATAAACAGGGCGGCGGGGTAAAGTTGCTGCCTTACAGCGCCAGACTCCCAGGTTCGACCCTGACTACGGGTGCCGTCTGTACGGAGTTTGTACGTTCTCCCTGCGACAGCTTGTGGTTTTCTCCAAAGATACTAGAGGAACATGATAGACCACTCGACCCTAAAAACCGTAGTGTGTCATGACGCCATTTTAGTAGGCAGAAACTTGCAGAAACATTTAAAAATAAAAATAACAAAAATCTGTGAATTGATCGATGAGATATATTCTGCATTTTAATGGTATCATCACACACACTGTTCCCCAAAGACACTGATTACACTGCGAGAGGCAGAGCGAACGGCGGGTTTTGCCTACTAAAATGGCTCCTTTGCGTACTACACTTCAGTATCGGCGATTTCAACGGAGTGGTCCATCTTGTTCCTCTCATATCTTTGGTTTTCTCCGAGTGCTCCGGTTTCCTCCCACATTCCAATTACGTGCAGGTCTGTTGGTTAATTGGCCTCTGTAACATATGCCTCGTGTGTAGTATAGAACCAGTGTACGGTGATCGTTGGTCCACGTGGATTCAGTGGGCAGGGGGGCATGTTTCCACGCTGTAGCTCTAAAACTAAAAACGGTTAAAGATGGTTTTAATAGTGATAATTACATAGGTGCCCAAGGAACAGAGAGGGAAGCTGGAGTCCAACGGTAAAAATCTCTGTTTCTGTCAGGCTGCTAATGTTTTGTTTAGCTTAGTTTAGTTTAGTTTAGAGATACAATGTGGAATCAGGCCACCGAGTCCACACCAACTAGCGAACCCCACACATTAACACTACACACACTGGGGACAATTTACAATTTTTACAGAAGCCAATTAGCCTACAAACCTATAAGTCTTTGGAGTGTTGGAGCACCTGAAGAAAACCCACGCAGGTCACGAGGAGAACTACAAACTCCGCACAGACAGTACCCGTAGTCAGGATCGAACCTGGATCCCTAGCGCTATAAGGCAGCAACTCTACCGCTACACCATTGGTTTGCCCAAATGGTTGAACCTAGATTGGAACCACGCTGCTTGCTTTGGACAAGAACACAGGCCAGGCTCCCAGTATTAATGTTCCACTGAACAAGCACTTTATAAACGCAGTGGTAGCCAAACAAGATGAGTGGAGCAATTTATTTGTCAATTGAGTCCGAAGAAGGGTCTCGACCCGAAACAACACCCATCCCTTCTCTCCAGAGATGCTGCCTGCCCCACTGAGTCACTCCAGCTTTTTGTGTCTACCTTCGGTTTAAAAACCAGCATCTGCAGTTCCTTACGACACAATTTATTTTCCACCTGCCACTTCTAAATTCAAACGAGGAGAGAAATTGTGACCTGCATCTCTTCCAGTGACCGTAGTGATCAATGACAAATTATGGGCACCGCCCCTTAGTTTAGTTTAGTTTAGAGAAACAGCGCAGAAACAGGCCCATCGACCTTCGAGTCCGCGCCACCCAGCGATCCCCGCACACTAGCACTATCCTACGCACACTAGGGACAATTAACATTTATACCAAGCCAATATTTGTCCCACCCCCGACATCAGTCTGAAGAAGGGTCTCGACCCGAAACGTCATCCATTCCTTCAACCCTCTCTGCGTTCCGCAGAGACCGTTCCCTCCGCAACTCCCTGGTCCACTCGTCCCTTCCTACCCAAACCACCCCAACCCCGGGCACTTTCCCTTGCAACCGCACGAGATGCAACACCTGTCCCTTTACCTCCCCCCTCAACTCCATCAAAGGACCCAAACAGTCTTTCCAGGTGAGACAGAGGTTCACCTGCACCTCCTCCAACTTCATCTATTGCATCCGCTGCTCTAGATGTCAACTTATTTATATCGGCGAAACCAAGCGCAGGCTCGGCGATCGCTTCGCTGAACACCTGCGCTCGGTCCGCATTAACGCAACTGATCTCCCGGTGGCCCAGCACTTTAACTCCCCCTCCCATTCCCAGTCTGACCTCTCTGTCATGGGCCTCCTCCAGTCCCATAGTGAGGCCCGCCGGAAATTGGAGGAGCAGCACCTCATATTTCGCCTGGGCAGTTTGCGGCCCGGTATGAACATCGACTTCTCCAACTTCAGATAGCTCCTCTGTCCCTCCCTTCCCCTCCTCCTTCCCAGATCTCCCTCTATCTTCCTGTCTCCACCTATATCCTTCCTTTGTCCCACCCCCGACATCAGTCTGAAGAAGGGTCTCGACCCGAAACGTCACCCATTCCTTCTCTCCCGAGATGCTGCCTGACCTGCTGAGTTACTCCAGCATTTTGTGAATAAACCTACAAACCTATACGTTTTTGGAGTGTGGGAGGAAACCGAAGATCTCGGAGAAAACCCACGTGGTCACGGGGACAAACTCGGTACAGTCGGCACCTGTAGTCAGGATCGAACCCGGGTCCCTGGCGCTGTAAGTCAGCAACTCTACTGCGCCACCTACAGATGATCTGTAGGCTTACACCAGCTGTGTTGGCTCATCACCAGCACAGATCACACTACTTCCTTGTTAGTGACAGAGAGAGGGGACATTGTCTTATCAGTTGTGAATTCCAAATTTTCAGATTATAGACAATAGACAATAGACAGTAGGTGCAGGAGGAGGCCATTCGGCCCTTCGAGCCAGCACCGCCATTCAATGTGATCAAGGCTGACCATTCTCAATCAGTATCCCGTTCCTGCCTTCTCCCCATACCCCCTGACTCTGCTATCCTTAAGAGCTCTATCTAGCTCTCTCTTGAATGCATTCAGACAACTGGCCTCTACTGCCTTCTGAGGCAGAGAATTCCACAGATTTACAACTCTCTGGCCGAAAATGTTTTTCCTCATCTCTGTTCTAAATGGCCTACCCCTTATTCTTAAACTGTGGCCCCTGGTTCTGGAATCACCCAACATTGGGAACATGTTTCCTGCCTCTTACGTGTCCAACCCCTTAATAATCTTATATGTTTCGATAAGATCCCCTCTCATCCTTCTATATT
>NW_027601293.1:260125-361519 GCF_053455715.1 Rhinoraja longicauda
CGGTGCTGGCTCGAAGGGCCGAATGGCCTACTCCTGCACATATTGTCTATTGTCTACTATCAGTAAACACTGACACGGGGATGGCAGATTGTCAAAAAATGTAATTCAATCATCCTTGAGAAAGATTATGGGCTGATCTTCAAACTTACTGTGAACTAGATATTTTTTAAGAGCTTGATAGTTGAGAGCTGTAAAGTGGCGGCAGAAATGTGACGACCTTTTTTTGTGCACTGCCACAGAGGAAACCTACACATTTGTTGCACTCTTTCACTTTTATATGATTGTGCTTAAGTTTTTTTGTTTAGCTTAGAGACACAGCGTGAAAAAAAAAATGTCCTTCGGCCCACCGAGTCTGTGCCGACCTGTGATCACCATAGTTACGTCAAGCCAAACAGAACAACGCATTCAGCATAGACACACAAAAACTGGAGTAACTCAGCGGGTCAGGCAGCATCTCTGGAGAAAACGAATAGGTGACGTTTCGGGTCAAGACTATCCTTCAGACAGAGAGCCATTGGAAAGGGAAACGGGAGATATAGACGGTGACATAGAGAGATATATAGTTCTACAGGACAATTGACAGAAGCCAATCCACCTACAAACCTGTACGTCTTTGGACTGTGGGAGGAAACCAGAGCACCCGGAGAAAACCCGCGCGGCCACTGGGAGAACGTGCAAACTCCGCACAGACAGCACCCGAGGTCAGGATCGAAATCCGGGTCCCTGGCGCTGTAAGGCAGCAACTCTACCGCTGCGCCATTGTTTAGAATGATTGTACTGGATTGTTAGCGAGTCGCAGCATTTCACGAGATCTCGGTACATGCAACAGTAAAAGAGCTGCTGAGTACTACACGAGTGCAATGATGAAATAGATTGAGGAAAGATGGAATAAGGGCTGGAAACATGAACTGAAGTGGTAACGTTAAAGTCTGGGTGACTCTTGCAGCCAAATCACATCTATTTAACAGATCAGTCAGCAAACTTCCATTTAGTAAATTTACATTGGCTCCTGAAATGCAGGGAAAACCACTCTGCATGTATATATATATATATATATATATACAAAAACACACTAAATCCATGCAGTCCATGACTAACCCCTCCTGTCTGAAAGCTTGGTGTGAAACTCAGTCCACCCTGCCTATTCTGCAGGAACCCTTCAACATCTTCATGGCTAACCCCTCCCGTCTGAAAGCTTGTTGTGAAACTCAGTCCACCCTGCCTATTGTGCAGGAACCCTTCAACATCTTTCTGTTGGCCTTCGTTGGAACAGTAGAAGAGAGAGACAGCCGCTGTTCATCAACGCGCCGCCATTTTTAATCCTTTCTTTTGCCTGGACAAAAAGCAGCACCATGGCAACACGACAAACTGCACGACTCGAGACAAAGCGCGGGAGTAACGCAGCAAATCAGGCAACTTCTCTGGAGAACCAGGATAGGGGACATTTCAGGGTCGACACCTCACCGTCAGTCTGAAGAAGGGTCTCGAGCTGAAACGTCACCTAGCCATGTTCTCCAGAGATGCTGCCTGACCCGCTGAGTTGCTCCAGCACTTCGTGTCCATTCGTGTGAACCAGCATCTGCAGTTCCCTTGTTTTCACAGCCTGGATGACTCAGCAGACCAAGTTTGACCTGCACAGAAATTTAAAACATTTCTAATTTATTCTGGATCTTGGGTCTGATGATCTCCCGATCTAAGTCCAGGCATTATTCTACCACTACCAACATGGATGTTTACACCACCATGTTAGATCTTGACACAAATTGCTGGACTAACTCAGTGGGTCAGGCAGCATCTCTGAAGGACATGTACCCTTCTGTAGACCATGTTCTCCAGAGATGCTGCCTGATCCGCTGAGTTACTCCAGCACTTTTTGTTTGGAAGCCAGCATCTGCAGTTCCTTGTGTCCACATGTTGGATATTGACCCGGACTTTCAGGGTTTATATGGAAGTTCCCGTTAATATTTCCAGATCCCAAACTGTGCCACTGGTAAATCTCAAAAGGCAGCATTTGAGTCTATTTAATAAAAATGTCTCGCATTTTGTGAAATTCCATTGCCGTGAAATCAGGATGAATATGGCAATTGGGTATGGCCAGATGGCACGGTGGCGCAGCGGTAGAGTTTCTGCCTTACAGCACCAGAGACCCGGGTTCAATCCTGACTAGGGGTACCGTCGGTACGGAGTTTGCACTTTCTCCCTGTGACCACGTGGGTTTTCATCAGGTGCTCCGGTTTCTTCCCACACTCCAGAGACGTGCAGGTTTGTTGGTTAATTGGTCAAAATTATAAATTAATTCAGTAAGAATTGTAAATTGTCGCTAGTGTATAGGATACAGAGGGCAGTGGAAGCCAAATCACTGGATGAATTTAAGAGAGAGTTAGATAGAGCTCTGGGGGCCAGTGGAATCAAGGGATATGGGGAGAGGTTGGGCACAGGTTACTGATTGTGGATGATCAGCCATGATCACAATGAATGGCAGTGCTGGCTCGAAGAGCCGAATGGCCTCCTCCTGCACCTATTTTCTATGTTTCTACGTTTCTACGATAGTGCTAGTGTACAGGGATCGCTGGTCGGCACGGAATCGTTGGGCTGAAGGGCTTGGTTCCGTGCTGCATTTCTAAACTAAACTAAAACGAAATTCCTCCTCATCTCCTTTCCAAGTTGGGCATATAACCAAATGGAAGGACTGCCTTTAATATATGTGCAGAACACATACAAATTGAATTTGCTGACAGATTAGATTAGTGGTTGGCATGCCTTGACAAAACTCATTAAGTATCTGCAGAACCTCATAGCAGTGTTTGGTTTCAAAGCAGGCCCCAATCACCAGAACCTAAATTGCAATTGATTAACATGCACCTCTTTGGGTTAACCAAGATACAAGAGCCAAACATGTGTCTATGGGGACGGGTGTTCTTGAGCAGGACTGTATCATGCAAGGTTGAAGCGCAAGATTCACAGCAGAAACATTTACCTCGGACGGCAATAATAATGATCCTGCCAATGGCATGGTTGGGAAAGAAATGAAAACCTTTGGAGACCAAGTGTGAAATAGGTAGTTTAGCTCAAACACACAGATGGAAAAGGAATTGTGTCGAAATATGGGAACAATTACATCCTGGCAAGTAAGTTTTGGCACCAAATTCTGAAGTTTTCTGACGTTAATCCTTGAACGAGTTCACTCCTACATGATTTGGTCTACATAACTGAGAATATGTCAGGACAGATTATTCATTGTTAAAATGTGACAAGCACTTCAATACAAATCATCTGTTTCACGTAAAAATGACTACGATTACCATCGATCACACATACCTTTTAAATGTATATAATTTCAAGTATGAACTGAATTATGAAGAAGAAAACCCGTCCTTTGCTTACGGGGGGGGAAGTTCATGTTAGCAGAGGCTTGGGTAGTGTTGCTGATACAAGGATTTAACTCCAACACATTTAGAGTTGACAGCCCCTGTCTATAACCGCTCTGTGCAAAATGGATATCTTTTTTTACTACATGTTCGCTATAGCTCCGAAGCTTTTGCTTAATATTAAAATATTTGCAATAACCTTTATGAAATTTAAAATGTCAGCACGTCATTCACCTCATGTGATCAGACATGACTACTTGAACAGTGTTATGACTTTCACTGCACCACAACCAGAGAGTCAATGCTGAACTACTATCTACCTCATTGGTGACCCTCGGACTATCTTTGACCGGACTTTTCTGGCTTTACCTTGCACTAAACGCCATTCCCTGATCATGTACCTATACGCTAATATATGGCTCCATTGTAATCATGTATTGTCTTTCCGCTGACTGGTTAGCACACGACAAAAGCTTTTCACTGTACCTCGGTACTAGTAACAATAAACTAAACTGTAAACTGTAATTTTGCAATCAATTTTCCATTAAAAAGTTTCCAACTGAAATTGATCTAAAAGTTTCAAGTTGTTACACAGTGGTCAAACACTTTACTGGTGCAATATGTCAGTGTGATATTTTTAAACTGGTTCCAATGGTCAATTTCATAACAGTGAATCCAAATTCTGATGAGGTCATATCATATGTTGATCTCAAGAACAAACCTATGCCAACTTACAGGGCAATTTGTTAAGGGGAGTGGTTCCTTCGTTCTAAATTATTTCATGTCCAAGTAGTTACACCCTTTAACGTTTTTTAAAAACTTTTTAGAGAAATTATTTTGAACTGAATTGGAAGTGCATGTAGAGTTTTTAAAGTGATATAAGAGCTTCAGTGCTTATTTTCAGAGAGTTGTCGGGGCAGACAATTCTATCTCAGGTTTGTAAAGAAACAAGGAACTGCAGATGCCGGTTTACAAAAGAAAAAGACACAAAGTACTGGAGTAACTCAGCGGGTCAGGCAGCATCTCCGGAGAACATGAATCGGTGACTTTTCGGGTGACTACTTCAGACTGGTTTCATATCTTATTACTTCCCACGCCAATTCCTCATTCAGAAAGTGAGCTTGTATTTGACTCAGTTAGCCATTTTCAAGGCAGAGTAAAACAAATGCTTATGGTTTCATATTGCTATTAGATAACTATTAGATTATGAACAGATATAGTTCATTTTGAGAAACTTTTTTAAACGTTTTCCATTCATAATTATACAGTGGTGTGAAGGTTTAGATGGCTTGGTGAGACATCATATTAATATTTGCAGCCCGGTGGTATGAACGTCGACTTATTGGAGGAACAGCACCTCATATTTCGCCTGGGCAGTTTGCAGCCCGGTGGTATGAACATCGACTTCTCCAACTTTAGATAGCTCCCTTCCCCTCCTCCTTCCCAGATCTCCCTCTATCTTCCTGTCTCCACCTATATCCTTCCTTTGTCCCGCCCCCCTGACATCAGTCTGAAGAAGGGTCTCGACCCGAAACGTCACCCATTCCTTCTCTCCCGAGATGCTGCCCGACCTGCTGAGTTACTCCAGCATTTTGTGAATAAATCGATTTGTACCAGCATCTGCAGTTATTTTCTTATATTAATATTTGATGTTCAGTTGAGTTGAATTGAGTTTAGTTTATTGTCACGTGTACCGAAGTGCAGTGAAAAGCTTTTGTTGCTTGCTAACCACAGGAGAAAGACAATGCACGATTGCAATTGAACCATCCACAGTGCATAGATGTATGATAAGGGAGTAACGTTTAGTGCAAGATAAAGTCCAGTTGCGATCCCATTGCTTCGTTTCCATGGCTACATTTCAGCTTTCTTCTCAGCTAGAGCCCAGGGTTGACGCTGAGTAGCAGCAAGATGTTTCAAGCTGGGAAGGAAACAAATTAAAAATTAGGAATGAAGAACTGCAGATACTGGTTTTACAAAAAGAAAAAAGACACAAAGTGCTGGAGTAACCCAGCAGACTAGGCAGTAACCCTGAAGGTAGGCACCAAGTACTGGAGAAACTCTGCGGGTCAGGCAGCATCTCCGGAGAAAAGGAATAGATGATGTCTCAGGCCGAGACCCTTCTTCAGACTGAGAGTCAGAATTCTTTATCCAGAGGGTGGTGAATCTGTGGAATTCATTGACACAGACAACAGCGGAGACCAAGTCTTTGGGTATTTTTAAAGCAGAGGTAGACAGGTTCTCGATTAGTAAGGGCGTTAGAAGCCAGGAGATTGGGGTTGAGAGGGAAAGATAGATCAGCCATGAGTAGACTCGATGGGACGAATAGCCTAATCCTGCTCCTATTTCTCTTGAATTTATGAATATGGTTAGGTGACGTTTCAAGGTCGGGACCTACTTCAGACTGAAGAAGGGTCCTGACCCAAAACGTCACCTATCCATGTTTTCCTAGTATGCTGCCTGGCCTGCTGAGATACTCCAGCACTTTGTGTCGTTTAAAAAAATTAAATGATAGAGAGACTGAATACCCTGTTGCACTAATTCTCCTCCTGGAAGCTATCTTAAGACCTATATTTGCCTGCTTCCAAGCCTCTTTCTTGGCTGGGTAAGGTCACAAGACACATGATGGAGTGAGCTGAGACTTAAAAATACTTAGACCAGCCAACACAATCAAACAAAAAGCAATTCAGTGCGGATGCTGGCAAAATGGAATAAAAACAGAGTACTCTGGTTCTGCTAACCACGTTAAACAGGGGGGAAGGAAGGCCAATGAATATTCACGTCGTGATGAAGTATCCCGGAGTTATAGTCACAGAGTCACAGTGTGGAAACAGGCCCTTCGGCCCAACTTGCCTACACTGGCCAACATGTCCCTGCTACACTCGTCCCACCTGTCCACATCCCTCCAAACCTGTCCTATCCATGTACCTGTCCGACTGTTTCTTGAATGTTGGGATAGTCCCAGCCTCAACTACCTCCTCAGGCAGCTTGTTCCTTGCACCCAGCACCCTTTGTGTGAAAATGATACCCCTTAGATTCCTATTAAATCTTTTCCACTTCACCTGAAACCTATGTCCTCTTGTCCTCGATTCACCTACTCTGCGCAATGTGCATCTATAGTTGAAACTATATTTCTGTCTTCTTATCACCACAGATGCTAATTGACCTGCTTGGTGTTTCAATCATCTACATGGGCGGCTTGATGGCGCAGTGGTAGAGTTAGGGGGGGAGGGAGGATTAGGGGGAAGGAGGGAGGATAAGGGGGGTTGAGGGGGATGGAGAGGGGGGAAGGGGAAGGGGAAGGGAGAGGGGAGATGGGAGGGGGAAGAAGGGGGTGGAGTGGGTGGGAAGGGAGAGGAGGGGGAGAGGAGAGGGGAGGGGGGGAGGAGAGGGTGCTGCACCAATGCAGGAGAGGTTTGGGCCCAACGGGTCCACTTGGTCTAGTCTCCATTATACCTTCTCTCTCTCACCTGATAGCTTTGTCCTCTCGTGTTGGACATTTCCAATCTGGGAAAAAGACTCTGACTGTCTACCATATCTATGCTCCCCATCATTTTACACACTTCTTTTCTAGTCTCCCCTCAACCTCTGACATTCTAGAGAAAACAAGCCAAGTTCATCCAACCTCTCCTAGTAGGTGAAACCCTCTGATCTAGGCAGCATTCTGGTTAACCAAAGCCTCCACATCCTTCCTGCAATGGGGGATTCCGTGCTGTATCTCTAAACTAAAACTAAACTAGACTAAACTTAAAAACTGTAAATTGTAGTGTGTGGGATAGTGCTGGAGTGCAGGGATCGCTGGGCGGCGTGGACTCAGTGGGCCGAAGGGCCTGTTGCCTAAACTAAACTAAACTGAACTGCCTAAAACAATAAATTGCCGCACCATTGGAGATGGTGCACAGAGAAAGATGATGGATTCAGAAAGGAGAATAGAGTGGACAGGCTACACTCAGGACTATTTCTGAAAATCTTTGCGATTAGTCGCAAATTATCATCAGAAAATGTCAGGGAAGGTCTTTTCAACTTGGAGGAGAGCATAACCTTGGGTGTGTTTCATTTGGAAAACTTCTAAATATCATTTCCAACATGCTAGCAAATGCTGGCATTGAATTAGTCCAAGCAGCAGACTTTAAAATTATTGTCATCTCCACTGCTTGGCTGTGTTACCAACACTACAGTTGTTTATAGACCAGTTTACCTCCTCTGCTGTGGTACAGAGGAAATCAAAACCTTGCATAATTGTGAGATTAGGCGGTGTGGGTGAATGAGGGCAGAAAGTCACTATCCTGTCCATGTTTTCATAAATCAAGCAGTTTTTAATTTCACGCATACTTTGATTTTTATTTTATTCATGCAGTTAAATCCAAAATCTGCAAGAGTACGGGAAGCAGAGAACAAATGCTGATGAGGGTCGATGTTTCTCTACACGTTTTGGGTGAATAACGAGATGACGTTAGGAGATCGTGGAGGCAGGAACTGCAGATGCCGGTTTAAACCGAAGACAGGTGGTGTAACTCAGTGGGGTCAGTCAGCACCTCTGGAGGAAAGGAATAGGTGATGGTTCGGGTCGAGACGGGTTGTCGTCTGGAGGAGGGTCTCGACCCAAAGTGTCACCTATTCCTTCCTAGTTCTCCCACCAGTCTTCCTGTCTCCTACCCACTTCCCAGTTCTCTCACTAGTCTTCCTGTCCCCTACCCACTTCCCAGTTCTCCCACTATTCTTCCCGTCTCCTACCCCCTTCCTAGTTCTCCCACCAGTCTTCCTGTCTCCTACCCCCTTCCCAGTTCTCCCACTAGTCTTCCTGTCCCCATCCCCTTCCCAGTTCTCCCACCAGTCTTCCTGTCTCCTACTCCTTCCCAGTTCTCCCACCAGTCTTCCTGTCTCCTACTCCTTCCCAGTTCCCCCACCAGTCTTCCTGTCTCCTACTACATCCTATCTTTGTCCCGCCCCCTCCCCAGAGTGAAGAAGGGTCTCGACCCGAAACGTCACCCATTCCTTCTCTCCAGAGATGCTGCCTGACCCGCTGTGTTACACCAGCATTGTGTGTCTGCCTTTCCTCCAGAGTTGCTCCCTCACCCTGCTGAGGCACTCCAGCCTTTTGTGTCTGTCTTCGAATTAAGAATGAATCTATCGTAAATTGGGATGCGCATGCAAACCAGACTTCATCAGCCCTTATGTTCAAGCTTCTCCCCGAAGTTCGAAGGTGCTATTCCAATGCAGATTTTAACATCAAACTATTAGATAATTGTTGAGGCAGCTAAATCAAAAGTGACAGGTGGAACTGGCACGGAGGTATCTTTTAGTTTTCATTTATTTTTTATCTTTCGAGACTATGTCTATCACTAGTTTTGGTTCCTGTTCTTGGCATCATTTTCTGATTTCCTTCGCTGAGAAAGAAAAGAAAGCATCTCGGCCTTTGGCTCCAACATAAAGGGGTTGAGTTGAGCTGACTATGACCATAATTGGGAAGGAAACCATTAGGATCCAAAGGTAGTTAATTTCCAGTCTTCAATCCCACCGACAATCCATCCATCTGCCTCATCACTGAATGCCAGGTGAACTCCAGCAGCCTAACCCAATTATGAATGGATTTCCTGCGTGGTTGCATAGTTCCAACCCGAAACGTCACACATTCCAGTCAGAAGGGTTCTGACCCTTGCTATGAATGTTAGCATTCATAGCAAGAGGATTTGAGTATAGGAGCAGGGAAGTTCTGCTGCAGTTGTACAGGGCCTTGGTGAGACCGCACCTGGAGTATTGCGTGCAGTTTTGGTCTCCTAATCTGAGGAAAGACATTCTAGCCTTAGAGGGAGTACAGAGAAGGTTCACCAGATTGATCCCTGGGATGGCAGGACTTTCATATGAAGAAAGACTGGATAGACTAGGCTTATACTCGCTGGAATTTAGAAGACTGAGGGGGGATCTTATAGAAACATCTATAGGATCTTAAGGGGTTGGAGAGGCTAGATGCGGGAAGATTGTTCCCGATGTTGGGGAAGTCCAGAACTAGGGGGTCACAGCTTAAGGATAAGGGGGAAGTCTTTTAGGACCGAGATAAGAAAACATTTCTTCACACAGAGAGTGGTGAGTCTGTGGAATTCTCTGGCACAGAAGGTAGTTGAGGCCAGTTCATTGGCTATATTTAAGAGGGAGTTAGATGTGGCCCTTGTGGCTAAAGGGATCAGGGGGTATGGAGAGAAGGCACATACAGGTTACTGAGCTGGATGATCAGCCATGATCATATTGAATGGCGGTGCAGGCTCGAAGGGCCGAATGGCCTACTCCTGCACCTATTTTCTATGTTTCTATGTTTCTATGACCCGAAATGTCACCTATTCCTTTTCTCCAGAGATGTTACATCGGTAGCTGTAGTCCTTCCATCGGTCAATGCATTACACTGTGTAGGAAGGAACTGCAGATGCTGGTTTACACCGAATATAAACACAAAATGCTGGAGTATTTTTATGCTGAACCTTTTCATACCTCTAGTTTCCCTCCACCCTGACTCTCAGTCTGAGCAAGGGTCTTGACCCAAAACGCCATCTATTCCTTTCCTCCAGAGATGCTGCCTGACCCGCTGAGTTTCTCCAGTGTTTTGTGTCGATCTTCAATGCACAGCACATCTATAATTAATACATGTACTGTGTAAATCAGTACCACGCATAGATCAGAGATGGAGGTCAGATCCCAGCACACATCCACCCATCCAAAAGTGGCTCCAAATTATACCGAGCTGAGTGACTGAGTACACTTTGCATCAACCTCCTCAACTCTGCATTCAACTCTGCATTCAACGCTGCATCCAACGCTGCATCCAACTCTGCATTCAACTCTGCATTCAACGCTGCATTCAACGCTGCATCCAACGCTGCATCCAACACTGCATCCAAAGCTGCATTCAACGCTACATCCAACACTGCATCCAAAGCTGCATTCAACACTGCATCCAACGCTGCATCCAACTCTGCATCCAACTCTGCATTCAACGCTGCATCCAACGCTGCATCCAACACTGCATCCAAAGCTGCATTCAACGCTACATCCAACACTGCATCCAAAGCTGCATTCAACACTGCATCCAACGCTGCATCCAACTCTGCATCCAACTCTGCATTCAACGCTGCATTCAACGCTGCATCCAACTCTGCATTCAATGCAGCATCCAAAGCTGCATTCAACGCTGCATCCAACGCTGCATCCAACGCTGCATCCAAAGCTGCATCCAACACTGCATCCAACTCTGCATCCAACGCTGCATCCAACTCTGCATCCAACTCTGCATCCAACACTGCATTCAACACTGCATCCAATGCTGCATCCAACACTGTATTCAACACTGCATTCAACACTGCATTCAACACTGCATCCAACACTGCATCCAACACTGCATCCAACACTGCATTCAACACTGCATTCAACACTGCATCCAACACTGCATCCAACACTGCATTCAACACTGCATCCAACGCTGCATTCAACGCTGCATTACTCCAGCATTCAATGCTGCGTTCAACTCTGCATCCAATGCTCCATTCAACGCTGCATTCAACGCTACATTCAACTCTGCATCCAACTCTGCATTCAACGCTGCATTACTCCAGCATTCAACACTGCATCCAATGCTGCAGTCAACTCTGCATTGGCTGGCCCTGTTCAAAACAGTTCGCCAAATTTCATTAAAAGGTAAGTTCAGGCTATGGTTTTCTCTTTGTTTCATTTTGTATCGATGCACTTTAAATTAACCTGTGTGCAGTTTAGTTAACTTTATTAAAAAATATTTGAAGTGTTTTGTTTATCTCTCAAGCAATCATTGAAATCCAACAGTATGAACGTTGAATTCTGCAATTTTAGATAACACCTGACATATTCCACCCCACCGCCAACACCCCCCTCCCACCCCGTCCCATTCCTTTGCACCCTCCCACCCACCCACCACCCCTCACCGTAGCAAAAGGACGCAAAGTGCTGGAGTAACTCCGCGGGTCACACAGTATTTCGGCTGGGTGACGTTTCGGGTTGGGACCCTTCTTCAGACTGAGAGAGAGTATGCATGTAACAGGGGAAGATGTCAGTGAACAGGACTGGTGGGGTTGCTCTGAGAGGAGGCACAGATTCAATGAGCCAAATGTCCCAAGGAAATAAATAAAAGTATTCGCCTTGAAAATCAGATGGTGGGTATCAGTAACATTCAATTCAGTCTACCTCACTTTGCATTTATTTGATTGCAGTTGACCACAGGGTTCAATTTAAATCAGTATCATTGTTTTGTACGTTTTCAACCCCAAATGTTAACCTGATATGCAGAATGCTCCCATTTGATTACTTGAAAGAAACCCAGAACTCATTCAATCTTCAGGCAACCCATGAACTAAAACTCTGTAGTCAAAGGGTGGTGAATCCGTGGAGATCTTTGCCACAGGCGACTGTGCAGGCCAAGCCATGGTGATTTTTTTTTAAGGTAGAGATGGACAGATACTTGATTGGTAAGGGTGTCAAGGGTGATGGGGAGAAACAGGAGAATGGGGTTGAGAGGGAAAGGTAGGTCAGCCATGATAGAATGGTGGAGTAGACTCAATGGGCCGAATGGCCTAATTCTGCTCCTGTGACTTATGGACATAAAAACTAAAATATACCAACACTGCCCTGAACTGTCCATGTTTCTATGAAGATAAGCTGAGTAAAAGCCCAGTCCAGTTTTAGAATGTTTTTTATATAAGTTTATGGAAAAGATTTTTGCAAGTGCGATTGTTGCTTGTGAAGCTGTCGATTATTATTATTTAAATAGCTGAGATTTCAAAAAGGAAATTTTAAACACTGGAATTGCTTCATAAAATCACATTTGCTAATAGTATATACATTAGTTTGTAAAATCTATTAAAAGTCCGATGGACGACACAGAGACTTTTATCATGATTTTCAAACTCCAGTAAAGTCAATACTTTACCCCCTAAAGGCTAATAAATTTTACATAAGTACAGATGTAATTCTCACTCATCAATTAGACCTCAATTGAGAAAAAAGAAAGAAAGAGGCGAGAATTTGGTTTAAATAGATCTTATGCTCCATTTTGGGAAATTAGCTGAATTTGCTTTTAAATTAATCGAAAGCAGATTAGATTTAGAAGAGCTATTAATTGTGAGTATTACTTTGTATTTAATAGGAACTTGTGCCGGGATAGTGGGATACATTTTATTTTAGTCTCATCAGGTATATGGGCAAATGTTGACAGATACACACACTCCCGTATCCAGTTCAACTTCTGCCCTTAAGCCACACAGTGAAACATAAAAATAAACTGTACCAGATATGCAGTCACAAAGTAAATTTCAAAATTAGCGTAACAAATTTATCTTAATAGTCAAGTGTAAAATGACCATCAAAAATGTTCTTGAGGACTTGCCAGCTGTTATAAGCTTTCTCCTGGTGTGGGTTTGGTTACTCTTGTACCAAGGGAAGGATTTAAGTATTCCCCTCCATTGTGCTCCCTGCCCCGCTAACCTTCACTCCTCCTGAACAGCATGATATTCAAAGACTGTACCTTCATTGATTGGTAAGATAAAGCAATTTGGAATCGGTATTTTAGGCACTTCTAATATTAAAATGGGGTGGCACGGTGGCGCAGTCACTGTAAATCTCCCCGGTGTGGGACGAATAAAGGAATATATTATTATTATTACGGCGCTTGCAGTGCCAGGGACCCGGGTTCGATCCCAACCACGGGTGTTGTCTGTGTGGAGTTTGTACGTTCTCCCCGTGACCTGCGTGGGTTTTCTCCAAGATCTTCGGTTTCCTCCCACACTCCAAACACGTACAGGTATGCAGGTTAACACAAAAAGCTGGAGTAACTCAGCAGGACAGGCAGCATCTCTGGAGAGCATATCTATAGGCCCCCAAACAGTAGCCTCGACATAGAGTGCAAGTTGAATCAGGAGATAAAATTGGCGTGTCAAAAATGTAATGCTACGGTGGTTATGGGAGATTTCAACATGCAGGTAGACTGGGAAAATCAGCATCTCTGGAGAGCAGGAATGAGTGACGTTTCAGCTCAAGACCCTTCTTTCATTGTCTTGGGTTTGTGTACTAAACTAAGTAGTGGGGGGGAGGGGTTAACAAATATGAAGATGAGGTAAAAGGGAATACAGGAGATATTGCAAAAGACTCTCGGAAGAATGGGAACAGAAGTTCTAGAGGGGAAAAGAAATTAAGGGCAGGGCCAATTGTGACCGATGTGAGAGGGGAGGTAAATACAGAAGTTAAAGTGTTGTACTTAAATGCGCGTAGTATAAAAAATAAAGTGGATGAGCTTGAGGCTCAGTTAGTCATGGGCAAGTATGATGTTGTAGGGATCACTAAGACATGGCTACAAGAGGACCAGGGCTGGGAACTGAATATTCAGGGGTACACAACATATAGAAAAGACAGACAGGTGGGCAGAGGGGGTGGGGTTGCTCTGATGGTAAGGAATGATATTCATTCGCTTGCAAGGGGTGACATAGAATCAGGAGATGTTGAATCAGTATGGATAGAAATGAGAAATTGTAAGGGTAAAAAGACCCTAATGGGAGTTATCTATAGGCCCCCAAACAGTAGCCTCGACTTAGGGTGCAAGTTGAATCAGGAGATAAAATTGGCGTGTCAAAAATGTAATGCTACGGTGGTTATGGGAGATTTCAACATGCAGGTAGACTGGGAAAATCAGGTTGGAAATGGACCCCAGGAAAGAGAGTTTGTAGAGTGCCTTCGAGATGGATTCTTAGAACAGCTTGTACTGGAGCCTACCAGGGAGAAGGCAATTCTGGATTTAGTGTTGTGTAATGATCCTGATCTGATAAGGGGAGTAGAGGTAAAAGAGCCATTAGGAGGCAGTGACCACAACATGATAAGTTTTACTCTGCAAATGGAAAGGCAGAAGGGAAAATCGGAAGTGTCGGTATTACAGTATCATATCATATCATATATCATATCATATCATATCATATATATACAGCCGGAAACTGGCCTTTTCGGCCCACCAAGTCTGTGCCGCCCAGCGATCCCCGTACATTAACACTATCCTACACCCACTAGGGACAATTTTTACATTTACCCAGCCAATTAACCTACATACCTGTACGTCTTTGGAGTGTGGGAAAGGGGATTACAGAGGCATGAGGCAGGAGCTGGCCAAAATTGACTGGAAGGAGGCCCTAGCAGGGAAGACGGTAGAACAGCAATGGCAGGTGTTCCTGGGAATAATGCAGAGGTTGCAGGATCAATTTATTCCAAAGAGGTGGAAAGACTCTAAGGGAGTAAGAGACACCTGTGGCTGACAAGGGAAGTCAGAGACAGCATAAAAATTAAGGAGAGGAAGTATAACATAGCAAAGAAGAGTGGGAAGACAGAGGATTGGGACTCTTTTAAAGAGCAATAAAAGTTAACTAAAAAGGCAATACGGGGAGAAAAGATGAGGTACGAGGGTAAACTAGCCAATAATATAAAGGAGGATAGCAAAAGTTTTTTTAGGTACGTGAAGAGGAAAAAAATAGTCAAGGCAAATGTGGGTCCCTTGAAGACAGAAGCAGGGGAATTTATTATGGGGAACAAAGAAATGGCAGACAAGTTAAACCGTTACTTTGGATCTGTCTTCACTGAGGAAGATACACACAATCTCCCAAATGTTCTAGGGGCCGGAGAACCTAGGGTGATGGAGGAACTGAAGGAAATCCACATTAGGCAGGAAATGGTTTTGGGTAGACTGATGGGACTGAAGGCTGATAAATCCCCAGGGCCTGAAGGCTGATAAATCCCCAGGGCCTGATGGTCTGCATCCCAGGGTACTTAAGGAGGTGGCTCTAGAAATAGTGGAAGCATTGGAGATCATTTTTCAATGTTCTATAGATTCAGGATCAGTTCCTGTGGATTGGAGGATAGCAAATGTTATCCCACTTTTTAAGAAAGGAGGGAGAGAGAAAACGGGTAATTATAGACCAGTTAGTCTGACATCAGTGGTGGGGAAGATGCTGGAGTCAATTATAAAAGACGAAATTGCTGAGCATTTGGATAGCAGTAACGGGATCATTCCGAGTCAGCATGGATTTACGAAGGGGAAATCATGCTTGACAAATCTACTGGATTTTTTTGAGGATGTAACTAGGGGAGAGTCAGTGGATGTGGTGTACCTCGACTTTCAGAAAGCCTTCGACAAGGTCCCACATAGGAGATTAGTGGGCAAAATTAGGGCACATGGTATTGGGGTAGGGTACTGACATGGATAGAAAATTGGTTGACAGACAGAAAGCAAAGAGTGGGGATAAATGGGTCCCTTTCGGAATGGCAGGCAGTGACCAGTGGGGTACCGCAAGGTTCGGTGCTGGGACCCCAGCTATTTACGATATACATTAATGACTTAGACGAAGGGATTAAAAGTACCATTAGCAAATTTGCAGATGATACTAAGCTGGGGGGTAGTGTGAATTGTGAAGAAGATGCAATAAGGCTGCAGGGTGACTTGGACAGGTTGTGTGAGTGGGCGGATACATGGCAGATGCAGTTTAATGTAGATAAGTGTGAGGTTATTCACTTTGGAAGTAAGAATAGAAAGGCAGATTATTATCTGAATGGGGTCAAGTTAGGAGGAGGGGATTCAACGAGATCTGGGTGTCCTAGTGCATCAGTCAATGAAAGGAAGCATGCAGGTACAGCAGGCAGTGAAGAAAGCCAATGGAATGTTGGCCTTCATAACAAGAGGAGTTGAGTATAGGAGCAAAGAGGTCCTTCTACAGTTGTACCGGGCCCTGGTGAGACCGCACCTGGAGTACTGTGTGCAGTTTTGGTCTCCAAATTTGAGGAAGGATATTCTTGCTATGGAGGGCGTGCAGCGTAGGTTCACTAGGTTGATTCCCGGAATGGCGGGACTGTCGTATGTTGAAAGACTGGAGCGATTGGGCTTGTATACACTGGAATTTAGAAGGATGAGGGGGGATCTTATTGAAACATATAAGATAATTAGGGGATTGGACACATTAGAGGCAGGAAACATGTTCCCAATGTTGGGGGAGTCCAGAACAAGGGGCCACAGTTTAAGAATAAGGGGTAGGCCATTTAGAACGGAGATGAGGAAGAACTTTTTCAGTCAGAGAGTGGTGAAGGTGTGGAATTCTCTGCCTCAGAAGGCAGTGGAGGCCAGTTCGTTGGATGCTTTCAAGAGAGAGCTGAATAGAGCTCTTAAGGATAGCGGAATGAGGGGGTATGGGGAGAAGGCAGGAACGGGGTACTCATTGAGAGTGATCAGCCATGATCGCATTGAATGGCGGTGCTGGCTCGAAGGGCTGAATGGCCTCCTCCTGCACCTATTGTCTATTGTCTATTGTGTATTGTCTATTGTCCCAAGTGTGAGGTGGCTTGTGTTAATGTGTGGGGATCGCCGGTGCATACCCGATGGGCCGAAGGGCCTGTTTCCACACTGTGCCTCTAATCTAAACTAAACTAAAATGATTGTGACACAATAAACCATGGCATTCAGGGACAGTTTCTTCCCTGTGTGGTACCTCAGCTGCACGGAGGCAGAGAGGAAAGCTCTTCAGCGGGTAGTCCATAGAGCTCAGAGGACCATCGGAACACAGCTACCAGCCTTGGAGGGCATCTACAACACACGATGCCTCAGAAAAGCCACCAGCATCCACAAAGACTCTTCACACCCGTGCAACAGTCTGTTCAAACTTCTACCATCGGGCAAATGATACAAGGCCTTCTACGCCCGCACCTCCAGACTCAGGAACAGCTTCATCCCCGGGGCCATAGCTGCTATGAACCGGTCCTGCTGAGCCGGATGGTCACATCGCACAGTGATCCGGCACAGATCTACTTGCACTTTATTCTGTTTTAAAACTGTTACAATTTGTTTCATTGGGTTGTTTAAATTAATACTGACTAGCTAATTAATTTATTGCATCGTATGGGAGGCGCATTCCCAATCTTGTTGTACCCCTGTACAATGACAATAAAGATATATTGTATTGTATTGTATTGTATTGTATTGTATCAGGCAACTGAACCATCCTATCTGAACTACTATCTACCTCATCGGGGACCCTCGGACTATCCTTGATCAGATTTTACTAGCTTTACCTTGCACTGAACACAATTCCCTTACCATGTGTCTGCACACTGTGAATGGGCCGATTGTAATCATGTATTGTCTTTCTGCTGGCTGGTTAGCAGGTGACAAAAGCTTTTCACTGTACCTCGATACACGTGACAATAAACCAAACCGATAGAAAAATAACCCCGACCACTTTGTTCTGTCCCCAGTTCCACACAGCCGAAATACCCTGTAAACCGAAGCTAGTTAAACAGAATCATCCAAAAACTTTCCACTTTCAGTTTACATTGGCAAGTGCAACACTTGAAACGGAAGACAATATCAACAAGATGCTAATTTATCTCAGGGAAAGCGAAACAAGTCAGGCTGTCATAATCGCCCAATGTTTCCCTGCGACTTTGGCTATTTAAAGTTGTCTTTCCTGTTCACGGTACCTGAGCATCAGTCAGTGGCTAATCTGCCTGTAAGTGAAACACATCATCTCAGTTTACCAAGAGAGGCAGACAAAGGTTAATTTTATAAAGCCTACTTTTCCGAGGGCTTGCAAAACACATCAAATGCGTTAACATTCAGGCTCCCGTTGCTGTGAAAATAGTCAGTTCAAAGGCACCATTTTATTTCTACCACCACCGTAGCTGTTTGCCACATTCCACCTCTGTTGTACCACCCAGGAGTGCTGCCAGGGATGTCACTGGGGACTGGTCAGTTTGCTGCTCTTTTTTTTTTACACACACACACACCGTAACCCTGCGATACTGAAAGGATCATGAATACGCTCCAAAAATAAACTATGAAAATACTGCAACCTCAGTACGCTTGATGAAGCCTCGTAAAAATAAAGTTAACTAAAGCAGAAAGTCATAAGAATAAACTTTTTCACTTTTTTTTACAGAAAGCAACTATTTTTTATTAGGGCTGGTGGGTGGGTATAGATGATCATTCCTTGACATAAACAATATACACTGGTATTGTTTCTTCCACATAATAACTTCAGCTTGTTGGAAAGCAGCGATAGAAGAAGGGGGACACAATAGACAATATACAATAGGTGCAGGAGTAGGACATTCGGCCCTTTGAGACAGCACCACCATTCAATGTGATCATGGCTGATCATTCTCAATCAGTACCCCGTTCCTGCCTTCTCCCCATACCCCCTGACTCCTCTATCCTTAAGAGCTCTATCAAGCTCTCTCTCTTCAATGCATTCAGAGAATTGGCCTCCACTGCCTTCTGAGGCAGAGAATTCCACAGATTCACAACTCTCTGACTGAAAAAGTTTTTCCTCATCTCCATTCTAAATGGCCTACCCCTTAAACTGTGGCCCCTTGTTCTGGACTCCCCCAACATTGGGAACATGTTTCCTGCCTCTAACGTGTTCAACCCCTTAATAATCTTATTTGTTTCGATAAGATCCCCTCTCATCCTTCTAAATTCCAGTGTATACAAGCCTGGAGTAACTCAGTAACTCAATGCTGGAGTAACTCAGGGGGATAGGCAGCATCTCGGGAGAGAAGGAATGGGTGACGTTTCGGGTTGAGACCCTTTCTTCCAGAAATGTTGCCTGACCCGCCGAGTTGCTCCAGCTTTTTGTGTCCCCCTTCGGTTTAAACCCGCATCTGCAGTTCCTTCCTGGCCAATAAAAATTGAGAGCTGATTTTGGAGATGAAAGCACCCTAAATTTTTCATTTGTACAAAGGAAAAGATTCTCTAACATGCAGTTTCTCAAAAATGTCGAGTCACATAAATCTGAGCGACGGACAGATGTGGCCAGCTGTTATTGTTTGCTTTAGTTTAGAGATACAGCGCGGAAACAGGCCCTTCGGCCCAACCGAGTCCGTGCTGACTGATGATCACCTGTACACTAGTTCTATCCTACACACACTGGGGACAATTTACACTGACCAGTAATTCCCGCACACTACCACTATCCTACACAGACCAGGGTCAATTTACAATATACCAAGCCAATTAACCTACAAACCTGTACGTCTTTGGAGCGTGGGAGGAAACTGAAGCACCCGGAGAAAATGCACGCAGGTCACGGGGAGAACGTACAAACACCGCACAGAGCACCGGTAGTCAGGATCGAACCTGATCTCTGGCAATGTAAGGCAGCAACTCTACCGCTGCACCAGCGTGCCGCCCTTTGTGTACAAGTGCTCCCCCAACACCACATTTCCATTCCAGAAAGCAGCCTTGGTGGAGTCAGGCTGAAATAAAGGAACGAGAGAGAGCTAGATAGAGCTCTTAAGGATAGCGGAGTCAGGGGGTATGGGGAGAAGGCAGGAATGGGGTACTGATTGAGAATGATCAGCCATGATCACATTGAATGGCGGTGCTGGCTCGAAGGGCCGAATGGCCTACTCCTGCACCTATTGTCTATTGTTTATGCATTAAAAAAAATGTGGAAGAGCCAGAACACAATGGAGGTTTGAGATGAGTTGATGAACGTCATAGCCACACAACACGGAAACAGGCCCTTCAGCCCAGCTTGCCCATGTTAACCAAGATGACCATTTACACTTGTCCCACTTGCCTGCATTTGGCCTATATCCCTCTAAACCTTTTCTATTCATGCTTAGTTTAGTTTACAGATGCAGGGCGCTAACAGACCACTTCGGCCCACCGAGTCTGCACCGACCAGGGACCCTCGCACTATCCTGCACACACTAGGGACAATTTACAATTGCACCAATCCGATTAACCAACAGACCTGTATGTCTTTGGAGTGTGGGAGGAAACTGAAAATCTCATAGAAAACCCACGCAGGTCACGGGGAGAACGTACAAACTCCATACAGGCAAGCACCCATAGTCAGGTACGAACCCGGGTCTCTAGCACTCCACCGCTGCGCCACCGTGCCACACATGTACCTGTCCAAATGTCTTTTAACTGTTGTTATTGTACCTGCCTCACCAACCACCTTTCTTCTATTTCCGAAGGAACATTCAGTCTACTCCTCGTTGATCATTAAAAAAAAAGACAATGTAGTTATTGTTCCTGCCTCAACTACCTCCTCTGGCAGCTTATTTCATATACTCACCACCCTCATGTATTGTCTTAATCATGAATTTTCTTTCCGCTGACTGGTTAGCACGCAAAAGCTTTTCGCTGTACCTCAGGACACGTGACAATAAACTAATGACTGATGACTATGAAGTCATAGCCATCAGTCATTAGTTTATTGTCACGTGTCCTGAGGTACAGCGAAAAGCTTTTGCGTGCTAACCAGTCAGCGGAAAGAAAATTCATGATTAAGACATGAATCCTTAGCATGAAAAAGATGCCCCTCGGGTTCCTATCCAATCTTTCCCCGCTCCCCTTATACCTACGCCCTCCGTTTCTTGATTCTGGTATTCTGGGTAAAAGGCTCATCTCATGGTCTTAGACACCTCAGTAAGGCACCTCTAAGCTGATCCTCCTGCGTTCCAAGGAATAAAGTCCTAGCCTGTTCAACCTCTCCCTACAGCTTCGGCTCTCAAGTCTTGGCACCATCCTCGTAAAGACAACATTCCTCATTGGGGAAGGGCATTGAATGCTGTCCACTTGCCAGCAGTGCCCGGAGACAAAAAAAAGTTAATTATATAAAAACACGGGCCTAAATGGAGGCTTTATAATGCATGAAGTGGGAATACAGCGGAACACATCTTGCCATAACTTAAGTGGTGATTATACTCAACGCGCGATCATTTATAATTCCAGGGGGAAAAACGTCGCAGCTTTCAGAACTGGTGGATTCAGAGATTATGGGAAACGTAAGCACCAAAGGCAGAAGATTTATTTTCTAACAGGTCTGGGACACGCCAGTTCCCTGTCAGATAATTTTAATCTTAGCCAATTGTTCCCAGCCAGTTTTGTATCATTTCTAAACTAAAGTGTGAGATGGCCTCTCGAGCCAAAAAATATATATTATTTCTTCTTCCTGGAAGGGTCACAAGATACTTAAAGTGTAAGAAAATAAGAGCAGTGGGCAGAAATCTAACACGGCCCAGTTTCATCTCCGGTGAATCTAACCACAGATGCATCACATTAAACCCATGAAGTGAAGGCTGCAATAATTCTAACCAGCAGCCCCTTCGACAGTCACAGACAGAAATGTTTCATTCAACTTTAAATGGGTTAGCACCCCAGCTGAAAGGGAGGATTACGAAACGCTATGCGAACACACAAACAGTGTTCGGGTAAAGCACGCAGAAAGCTTTAGGTTACACTGCTCCTTTGACCATGTCAAAATGGATTTTTCAACGCACCGGTAAAATAAAAAACCGTTACATATCGCAATTCTGCAGTCACCCAGGTAAAGTGAAACAAATTAAAACAAGCAAATGGAGGTGAGCATGGAACAATAACAAAAGATCTTTCCAACAAAGTGAAGAGTCACAGTGGACTGTGATCCCATATTTTGTTTCTTTTGTTGTTCCATTGTTGCTTTGCCTTTTGATGGACACAAAGCGCTGGAGAGACCCAGGCAGCATCTCTGGAGAGAAGGAATGGGAGACCCTTCTTCAGACTGAGAGTCAATGGAGAGGGAGGCATAGAGATATGGAAGGGCAAGGTGTGAAAACACAGATCAAAGGGGCCGAAGGTTCAAAGAAATGTAGAATGGTACATCGTTAGCGGAGGGGAAGGTGACAATGAGGCCTACAATCAGTAATATTTAATCAGGAGGACATTGAAACCAGTCAGAGAACTAGGATGGGGAGGGTCGGGGACAGAGGGAAAGCCAGGGTTACGTGCAGTTGGAGAAATTAATATTGATACCACTGGGTTTCCTTACAAGAGACATTTAATTATTCTTGTCCCGACTGGTAACGAAAGCTTATATTCCATTCTAAATCTTTAAAATCTGTTCTACATACGGGTACAGTAGTTTTCAAAACCAATTGAGGCGAACTAGAGTCCAAACTATTGATCTAGGATTTGAATTGCAATCCCACCACAGTGAAGAATTTAAATTCAGTTAATTAAATAAACCTGGAATAAAAATCTACCATCCGTCATGATGTCATCCAGTTCACTAATGTCTTAATGTGTGAGAAGCAACTGCAGATGCTGGTTTAAACTGAACGTTTAAACGACACCCATTCCTTCCCTCCAGAGATGCTGCCTGTCCCACTCAGTTGCTCCAGCTTTTTGTGTCTATCTTCACTAGTGTCTTACATCTTTACCTTGTCTGGCCTAGATGTGATTTCGGAGCCACAACAAAATGTAGCTGAAATAACTAAGCAAGTCATTCAGTTATAATAATTATTTATTTATTTGTCATATGTAGGTTGGCACAGGGTCAACGATACAATGAAATGTATTTGACAAGACAACGGGTCAATAGACAATAGACAATAGGTGCAGGAGTAGGCCATTCAGCCCTTCGAGCCAGCACCGCCATTCAATGCGATCATGGCTGATCACTGCGATCATGGTCACCTCAGTAATAATATTCCAAGGATAAATAAGATAAAGATGACATTAGTAAGATAAAAAGACAATATTAAAATAATCGACATATATGATGTGAAATGTGTTTATGAGTTCAGAAGCCTGATGGCCTGATGGTAGAAACTGTTCTTAAGTCTGGTGGTACGAGCAGCCATAATCCTGTATCGTCTGCCTGACGGTAACAAGGAGAACAGCCTGCGTGCTGGGTGGCTGTGGACCTTGATGATGCTGCGTGCCTTCCACAGGCACCGCCGGTAGAAAATATCCTGAATGGCCGGGAGACAGTTGCCAGTGATGTGCTGTGCCATCTTCACCACTCTCTGTAGTGATTTGTGGCTGTGGGCAGAACAGTTCCCGTACCAGACCGTAATGCAGCCCGTCAGATGGTGCATCTGTAGACGTTTGTGAGGATGCTGGTGTTCATGCAGCAAATAAGAATTTCATTGTTCCATTTTGGGACATATGACGAGAAAACACTCTTGACTTAACTCTTGAAGATTGGCAGCAACGATATATTTCAAAGCAGCACTGATTTAAAATTTTCAGTACAAGTGACTTGCTAACAGCCTCCTGTGCATGGTTTACCCATCACCGTT
Organism: Rhinoraja longicauda; assembly: GCF_053455715.1. Classification (NCBI taxonomy): domain Eukaryota; kingdom Metazoa; phylum Chordata; class Chondrichthyes; order Rajiformes; family Arhynchobatidae; genus Rhinoraja; species Rhinoraja longicauda. The sequence continues at coordinate 283,603 of NW_027601293.1, forward strand.
TGTGAGAATGCAATACAAGAGGGAACTTATAATGAACTCAGCAGGCCAGGCAGCATCTAGGAGAGAGGGAATGGGTGACGTTTCGGGTCGAGACCCTTCTTCAGACATGCACAATTGGTACGTCGTTTACATCATCCAATGTGTGTAGGATAGTGCTAGTGTACGGGGTGATCACTGGTCGACGTGAACTCGGGTGGCTAAAGGGCTTGTTTCTGCATTGCATCCGTAAAGACTAAAGTCTAAAGAGCAGAGCTTCTAAGATATTCAAGAATGAGCATAGGGTCCTGGGGAGAGATTGACATACTGTATGTGTAACAGTGAGTTACATTTGATAGATGAATAATTTGGGACAAAATTCATGCCATAATTTAAATTAGGTCTCGACCCGAAACGTCACCCATTCCTTCTCTCCAGAGATGCTGCCTGACCCGTTGAGTTACTCCAGCTTTTTGTGTAAGAAAGTAACTGCAGATGCTGGTACAAATCGAAGGTATTTATTCACAAAATGCTGGAGTAACTCAGCAGGTCAGGCAGCATCTCAGGAGAGAAGGAATGGGTGACGTTTCGGGTCGAGACCCTTCTTCAGACTGATGAAAAGTATCACCAGCTTTTTGTGATACCTAGGACTGTAGGTCAATCTCTTTGTGGTTTCTCTTTCAAAACTATTCATTAATATATAGACTTTCATTAGATTGCCCCCCCTGCAACCACTTCATTATCAGGAATAAAGGGATCATCCTTTACTTGAACATATAGTCCAACATTTCCTGTACCAATCTTGTAAATTTTAAATTGTAGGAAGGAACAGCGGATGCTGGTTTAAACGGAAGATAGACTAAAAGCTGAAGTAACTCAGCGGGACAGGCAGCATCTCTGTCGAGAAAGAATGGGTGATGTTTCAGGTCGAGACTCTGAAGAAGAAAGGACTTGACCCGAAACGTCACCCATTCCTTGTAAATTTAAATAATTTTTTAGTGCTCCTGTATTCTTTGGAAGTAAGAATAGAAAGGCAGATTATTATCTGAATGGTGTCAAGTTAGGAGGAGGGGGAGTTCAACGAGATCTGGGTGTCCTAGTGCATCAGTCAATGAAAGGAAGCATGCAGGTACAGCAGGCAGTGAAGAAAGCCAATGGAATGTTGGCCTTCATAACAAGAGGAGTTGAGTATAGGAGCAAAGAGGTCCTTCTACAGTTGTACCGGGCCCTGGTGAGACCGCACCTGGAGTACTGTGTGCAGTTTTGGTCTCCAAATTTGAGGAAGGATATTCTTGCTATGGAGGGCGTGCAGCGTAGGTTCATTAGGTTAATTCCCGGAATGGCGGGACTGTCGTATGTTCAAAGGCTGGAGCGATTGGGCTTGTATACACTGGAATTTAGAAGGATGAGGGGGGATCTTATTGAAACATAAGATAATTCGGGGATTGGACACATTAGAGGCAGGAAACATGTTCCCAATGTTGGGGGAGTCCAGAACAAGGGGCTACAGTTTAAGAATAAGGGGTAGGCCATTTAGAACGGAGATGAGGAAGAACTTTTTCAGTCAGAGAGTGGTGAAGGTGTGGAATTCTCTGCCTCAGAAGGCAGTGGAGGCCAGTTCGTTGGATGCTTTCAAGAGAGAGCTGGATAGAGCTCTTAAGGATAGCGGAGTGAGGGGGTATGGGGAGAAGGCAGGAACGGGGTACTGATTGAGAGTGATCAGCCATGATTGCATTGAATGGCGGTGCTGGCTCGAAGGGCTGAATGGCCTACTCCTGCACCTATTGTCTATTGTCTATTGTCTATTGTCTATTCTCCTTATAGCACAACTTTACAACTTGTACACCAGCCATCACTGTGCACAAGTTTGGCATTACTTTGCAGTTTACAATTCAGACTCTCCAAAAATAAATCCAATTGTTTGATTTTCATGTGGAATGGCTTGTTTACTGTTTGTTGTGACTTTCAAGGATGTGTGTATGTTTGCAGCCACAACTCTGCTTCTATGACCGATTAGCTTTCTTATTTTGAATTTTTAGGACACATCAAATTATGAGAACATTCAACAGAGAAGGAGCTGTCAAAAATTAGGGCTATCAATAAACTTTGAGAATAGGTATACCAGTGGATAATAAATACAACATGATGTTCTGGTTTTCATTACAAAATCTAAATCATTCTGATGCATAGCAAGCAACATTGGTCCAAGTGCTGTTTCCTAAGGGACTTCATCCTCTTTGATTTACAATTGAACTGTTGGCTTTTACCCCATTTTGTTGCCTAATGATCCCCTCTTTGTTCGTTCCCACCTTCTACACTAATGTACTTTGTGAGCTTTCTCAATGTATTTGCACTGCCCCACGTTCTTGTTAAACTTGGGGGCCACAAAGCGTCATAGATTTTCTGTACATGTAAGTGATGGCATAAAGCAATAATTGGGCGGCACGGTGGCGTAACGGTAGAGCTGCTGCCTTACAGCGCCAGAGACCCGGGTTCGATCCTGACTGCGGGCGCTGTCAGTATGGAGTTTTGCACGTTCTCCTCGTGACATGCGTGGGGTTTTCTCCGAGATCTTCGGTTTCCTCCCACGCTCCAGAGATGTACAGGTTTGTAGGTTAATTGGCTTGGTATAAACGTACAACTGAAAAAAGATTGTCCCCAGTGTGTGTAGGGCCGTGTGTAAATGTGCGGGGATCGCTGGTCGGTGCGGATTCGGTGGGCCAAAGGGCCTGTTTCTCTAAACTAGACATTCCCTAAAAAGACTTACGATCAATAACGACAAATGGCGTGTGACACTCTTTGGGATGTCTACTGTTTGGTATCTTTACTGCATTATTATAGGTTGTGTTTGATAGTGTGTTGCTCGCTGTAGCTAAAGAAGTATTAATAGTGGTTGCAATAAAAACTGGTCGGTTACTTCCTCAGTTACAGAATGTTCCAGTTAATTATAACTCTTGGGTTCTGTTATGCATGTGTCCTACTAAATAAGCTATTAAGGTAATTATTTATGATACATGGTCTCTCTTATGTTCCATTAAAATAATTCACTTGGGTTTACACCATATGTATGGTGTGGAAAACAGTAGTTATTTTTCTAACATTCGTCAACCAACAGTCAATCCCTTTTCCAGCTCTCGTCTTTGGAAATGGTCGGAGAGTTTAGGGGCAGGGGAAATGGATGAATTTTTGCTCATGTTGGGTAGTTTGGGTAGTTTAGGGCTTGTTGGGCTTGGGTAGTTGGGTAGATGGTAGGATCAGTGAATGTTCCAATTCTAAGTCACTAACCCACAAATAGCTTCCTTCCCCCTCCTGTCCCCCCCCCCCCCCCCATTGAACCCCCCCTCCCCTCCTCTCCCAACTGAACAATCGCACCCCCCGGTTTCCCCCTGCGCCTGTTCCTCATGTTTATACCTGATGCTGCCTCGGCAAGAAGTACAGGTATGTAGGTTAAAGAAAATAACTGCAGATGCTGGTACAAATCGATTTATTCACAAAATGCTGGAGTAACTCAGCAGGTCAGGCAGCATCTCGGGAGAGAAGGAATGGGTGACGTTTCGGGTCGAGACCCTTCCAACAATCTGCCTATCAAATAACCCACTGGCTTGTGTTCACCTTTAGACGTTGGAGATCCAGCAGGGAAACTGGCTCTTCCACCCACTGAGCCCATGCCGGCCAGTGATCACCCCATGCACTAGCACAATCTAACTCACCAGGGATCATTTACAATTTTTACCTCAGCCAATTATCCTGCAAACCTGCACGTCTTTGGACTGTGGGAGGAAACCAGAGCACCCGGGAAAAAAACGATGTAGTCACATGGAGAGTGTGCAAACTCTGCACAGAAAGCACCCGTAGTCAGGATCGGATCCAAATCTCTGATGGAGTAAGGCAGTAACTCCACCGCTGCCATCACCTATTACCGGCCATGCTCTGTCCTGTCCTTTCTCTCTCCCAGATTTCTTTCCCACCCCCTCCCTTCCAAAATCCATTTGAAAAAGGGTTCCGATCCAAAACGTCATATATCCCCGTTCTCCAGAGATGCTGCCTGACCCACTGAGTTACTCCAGCATTTTGTGTCTATCTATGATTATTTCATGGTACAAGTAAGTACACTATTTCTAGCCTCTTCTCCGCAACCTACCAATTAGTCTGTACATTGAAGGCAGAAAGGTGAAATAAAGTGGTCAGGCAACACCTAAGATGAAAGAAACCGAGTTTTATCAACCTGAGATGTTAAACCTGAAGGGTCTCGATCCAAAACGTCACCCGTTCCTTCTCACCAGAGATGCTGCCAGTCCTGTTGAGTTACTGCAGCTTTTTTTGTCTATCTTTGGTGTAAACCAGCATCTGCAGTTAGAGTCATAGAGTGATACAGTGTGGAAACAGGCTCTTCGGCCCAACATGCCCACAACAGCCAACATGTCCCAGCTGCACTAGTCCCACCTGCCTGCGCTTGGTCCATATCCCTCCAAACTTGTCCTATCCATGTATTGTCTAACTGTTTCTTAAACTTTGGGATAGTCCCAGCCTCAACTACCTCCTCTGGCAGCTTGTTCCGTACACCCACCACCCATTGTGTGAAAAAGTTACCCCTAGGATTCCTATTAAATCTTTTCCCCTTCACCTTGAACCTATGTCCTCTGGTCCTCGATTCCCCTACTCTGGGCAAGAGATTCTGTGCATCTACCCGATCTATTCCTCTCATGATTTTATACACAAGGTTCCTTCCTAACACACCTCTTTCTATACTGCCTGACCTGCATTGTAAGTGTATGGGAATCACTGGTCGGCCGAAGGGCCTGTTTCTGTGCTGTGCCTCTGAACTAAACTAGTTTTAAAATCAAAATCTTGTGGGTACCTATTTTAACTCAATATTAACGTTAATGTGTTAGGCAAATAGCCAGAACAGTGTAGAAACAGGGAACAGCAGATGCTGGTTTACAGAAAGGAACACAAAGTGCTGGAGTAACTCATTGGGTCAGGCAGCATCGCTGGAGAACATCTCTGGAGAAGGTGACATTTTGGTTCGGGACCCTTCTCCAGACTGCCACTTCCAATCTCACCCGTACTGAGAGTGAGATGCTGGTGTAAACCAGCATTTGCAGTTAGAGTCATTGAGTGATACAGTGTGGAAACTCTTCGGCCCAACTTGCCCACAACAGCCAACATGTCCCAGCTGCACTAGTCCCACCTGCCTGCGCTTGGTCCATATCCCTCCAAACTTGTCCTATCCATGTATTGTCTAACTGTTTCTTAAACTTTGGGATAGTCCCAGCCTCAACTACCTCCTCTGGCAGCTTGTTCCATACACCCACCACCCTTTGTGTGAAAAAGTTACCCCTAGGATTCCTATTAAATCTTTTCCCCTTCACCTTGAACCTATGTCCTCTGGTCCTCGATTCCCCTACTCTGGGCAAGAGATTCTGTGCATCTGCACGATCTATGGTCCCGACCGGATCCATGTTCTTCAGAGATGCTGCCTGCCCCGCTGCGTTACTCCAGCACTTCCTGGTATTTTTTTTTCAGAAACCAGCTTCTGCAGTTCCTTGTCTGCAGATACATGACTCGTCCAACCCCAATTGACCTGTAACTTTCCGCTAAAGTCTCGGCGGGAGGATTGATTTAGCACTGCAGGAGGGAGGTGCTCCTCGGCCGACTGATAGGTACCATTTTGTGCTGCATTAAACGGGTGAATAATGCCAATCAGAAAATAATCTTCTCGAAACAAGTTAAAATAAATATCGTCAGGAGCAGGTCTGCTCTCAATGTCTGAAATACACGGCACGACTGACTGCTGCAATTGTTTGACTCTTGTGGAGTTGTGCAATTGAACCATGCAGGGAAGCTTGCAATTTAAATAGCAGGAATGAACATGATCATTTATTTTCAACATCACACACAAGGAACCAGTTTAAAGTTCGGCCTGAACCCAAAACAGATCCCATGTGATGTAGACCACAACACACAGGGAGAGCTGTTTATTATCCTTCATAAATGTCTAGTAATGGCTGTAAATTCAGAGCAAAATACATGCCTCACTACTCTTTATTCTTAAACAGTCATTGATGGCGAACCTAAAACTATGATTTACATCTTAATAATAACTTGCAAAAGGTGATTTATATCTTGGCCACCGTCAATCTCCAACTCGTGTTTCCACACTGACACCAGCCGAACAAAATTTAAAGTAATAAACAGCATTGTTTTGCTGTCGAAGGCGTGAGCATTCGCTGACTATCGAATGGGAGAAAGAAAGATCGACTTCGGCGCCAGAAACCGCATTAATTAATTCAATAACAATTAAAGTATTGTGCATTTTGGTGCATTACAAATTGGAAACATCCACAATATCCTGGGACATCTCAAAATAATTTACGCTCTGAAAAGAAAGATTGCTGGCACCACAGAATCAACGCCAATGTCAAAGATGAAAAAAAAGACTTACGATTTTTGGCGTGAATCCTTAAACGGAATTACCAACGTGTAACTTTGATTTTTTATTTTCTCTCTATAGTTTATGATTTTCCAATTTGTTACTTTTTTTTCTTCCGCAAGGCAAGTAGTTTAGATGAAACGTTCAAAAGCAACAGTGCCAAGCCGACTGAATACTTGCCAAGAAATTCTAATTCACGCATGTTTGCGCAGTGGATTGGAAATGCAGTGAGATATTAAGATGTGATTCAGTTCTGGGTCTTCCTCTGCAATCTTCAACGGTGTGCAAGGACTCTCTGCGACAATGATATTACTTGGAAAATGTACTGGCTAAGACTGAGGCAAAATGAAAGGATAGAGGAGGACCATGAGAGGAAGACCAGCCAGTGGAGAGATAATTACGATTAGGCCCTAGATTCAGGTTGCGAAAGATAATTGACTGAACATGATGATGGGTAAAATAGTCTTCAAGTAAAGGCACTGAGTGCTGGAGTAACTCAGCGGGTCAGGCAGCAACTCTGAGTTCGAGTTCGGGACCCTTCTTCGGGACGTTTGAGTTCGGGACCCTTCTTCGGATCATCAGGGTCAGGGTCCCGTCCTGAAACATCACAAACATTGTACAAGTGGGGAGGGATTTTTGAAGGGCAGATGGTTGGACAAAAGTCAGATGTTGTGAGACACAAGGCTTAAAGGGTAGTGAATTGTGAAGCTAGAGGAAGGAATGTAGGTGGAAGGGGGAAGGGAGAAACGGTGCGAGTCGAGATGGGGCACAGGGGAAGGGGGGGGCAGGGAAAGGAAGGGGGTTATATCCAGCATCCAGTAGCGTTTGAGGATAGGTCCCTAGCCGAAACATCACCAATCCATGCTCTCCAGAGATACTGCCTGACTCACTGAGTTATTCCAGCTCTTTTTGTCTCTTTTTTTTGAAAACCAACATCTGCTGTTCCTTGTTTCTACAAAACGGTCTTCAAGATGGACCAAGGAAAAGAAAGGCATCTGCAAAAGAGGATGGGACCCGGTAAGAAATGAGGACAGCAGGACCATGAACATTGGGAGAATGGGAATGCAAGTCCCAACAGAAAATCAGAAGCATGGAGCCAGAGGTTGAGAGACTTTAGTTTGGTTTAGTGATACAGCGTGGAACCAGGCCCTTCGGCCCACCGAGTCCACGCTGACCAGCGATCTCCGCACATTAACACCACCCTACACATGATCGGGCCAATTTACAATTATAACGAGCCAATTAGCCTGGAAACCTGTACGTCTTTGGTGTGTGGGAGGAAACCAGAGATCCCGGAGAAAACCCACGCAGGTCACGGGGAGAAATTGTTAGAAAATATGTTGGGCGGCACAGCGGTAGAGTTGCTGCCTTACAGCGCCAGAGACCCGGGTTCGATCCCGTCTGTACGGAGTTTGCACGTTCTCCCCGTGATCACGTGGGTTTTCTCTGAGATCTTCAGTTTCCACCCACACTCCAAAGACGTACAGGTTTGTCGATTAATTGACTTGATATAAATGTAAATTGTTCTGTGTGTGTGTATAGGAGAGCGTTAATGTGTGGGGATCGTTGTCCGGTGCAGTCGGAGGGCCGAATGGCCTGTTTCCGTGCTGTATCTCTAAACTGAACTACACAATATATGCTATAAGATATCACTCATTGCCACTTTAGACCAACAAAAGCTTTGCACTGTACCTCGGTAATTGAGACAATAATAAATCTAATAAACTATCAGTAGCAGTACTAGTAAAACTTGGCCAGTTACTTCCTTTAGTTACAGAATGTTCTTGCTAATTATAGCCCTGTGTTCTCTTAGCCCAGGTAACAATTAACGATGCAGCCCATAATAACTCATAAGATGCATTTCTATTTACCAAAGAATTAGCACCGCAGATGATATTCATCCTCATTGAGGTCAGGGGGTAAGGGGCAGGAACAAGTGGAGGAATGAGGAATTCGGCCATAATGCTAGATCACATTTTCGCACAAGTCACAGTAGAACATCCACAAAAGGCTGTGGAGGCCAAGTCAATGGATATTTTTAAGGTGGAGATATATAGATTCTTGATTAGTACGGGTGTCAGGGGTTGTGGGGAGAAACCAGGAGAATGTGGTTGAGAGGGGAGAGATAGATCAGCCATAATCGAATGGCGAAGTGGACTTGAAGGGCCGAATGGCCTCATTCTTATCCTATCACCTCTGAACTTATGAGCTGAACCCAATAATAAAATGGAGTATTTCTTTATATCCTCTGGTGCTCACCTCAATTTTTGTCTCCTTTGAAGAACTTTAGCTTTTGGAGATACAACCTGGACACAGGTCCTTTGGCCCACTGATTCCTCACCGACCAGCAATCACCCGTACACTAACTTACACACACTGGGGACAATTTTTACAACTTACCAAAGCCTACAAAACTCTATAAAACTCTATGCCTTTGGAGTGTGGGAAGAAAGTGGAGCACCTGGAGAAAACCCACTAGAATGGCTTAATTCTGCTCTTTCATCTGATGAATTTATGAACCCAAAACATCACCTGTTCATGTCCTCAGGAGATACAGCCTGACCCGCTAAGTTACTCCAGGCACATTATGTCTTTTTTTTTGGTACTGGAGCATCTGCAGTTCCTTGTTTCTAAATTCTAGCTGGAAATCAATTCTAAATTTGAAACAAAGGTATGCATTATTAATTTTGTCATTAATTTTCTTGATTTTCAAAATCACGGGCACAGCAGTAGAATTGCCGAGTTATGGCACCAGAGACCCGGGTTCGATCCTGAATACAGATGCTGTCTGTACGGAGTTTGTACATTCTCCTTGTGACTGCATAGGTTTTCTCCGACTTCCTCTCACATCCCAAAGACATACAGGTTTGGAAGTTAATTTGGCTTCGATAAAAATTGTAAATTGTCATTACTCTGTAGGGTAGTGCTATTGTAGGGGGATCGCTAGTCGGCGTGGACTTGGCGGGCCGAAGGGACCTTTTTCCACACTGTATTTCTAAATTAAACTATAAACTAAAAATGACCACATTTCAGCAGCAATCAAGAGTATACATGCGTTTTTTTTTTTCATGAAAGTTATTTTTTCAATTGACCTATTCCACTCTCACTACAAACCCTTGAGCACTTCATAACATACCCAACCTCTTAAACTGTTTGGCACAACCTGACAAGAATTTGATGAATCAGCAATTTTTTTTCTGCCTAAAAATACTACAGAAGCAAAAGTAACAAGGAATGAAGCAACACTAACAGAGGTGATTAAAAAAACGTCCCAAAACAAACAATAGTCTATCCTTTATGCCAAGCCACTAATTCAAGTTATGAAATATTAGAACTTTATAAAATTACCAGATTCTTTTGTCACATTTCATTCACACAATTGAATAATATACTTCAGGGCAAAATACAAAAAGGGTGGCATAGTGACGCAGCGGGTAGAGCTGCTTCCTCACAGCTCCAGACCCCAGGTTCCATCCTGACCTCGGGTGCTGTCTGTGTGGAGTTTGCACGTTCTCCCCGTGACCGCGTGGGTTTCCTCCGGGTGCTCTGGTTTCCTCCCACATCCTGTAAAACTAACCCTGTAAAATTAAATAAACTGTAAAATGAACCCTGGGGTGTGTGTGTGGGGGGGGGGGATAAAGGAACTTTGTGTGAATGGGTGATTGGTAGTTGGCGTGGTCTCGGTGGGCCGATGGGCCTGTTTCCGTGCTGTTTTTCCAAATTAAACTAAACTATCTGTGGAAAACAAATTGTCCAAGAGGTCAAAAGGATGTGACGACCATCACTAAAAACATGCAGAAGGTCAGATGAGCACAAGTGAGTCAAAATGGACCTTGCATGCCCCTTAAATGTTTTGCAATGTCCTGTTTCTCACTGAAAGGAGCTCATCCTGTGCATTAAATAACATGGCTGTTCATGAGACCCGGTTATTTGGAAACCACAGGAGGCTGACCAACGTGTAAAAAAAATTCATCCAGTGAATCATTGGGTGTACAGGTTACAAAAAGTCCCATGTGAAGGCATTTGTAGAAGTTGCTCAATGATCTCACAGCTCCTGGATCAGGAAGAAACCAGTATTCTGCAGGAACGAGGCACCCATTCAAAGATATTTCAGAGTTGAGTAAAACACTCCAGCACTATGGAAATGGCACTAAGGCGCAGCGGTAGAGTTGCGGCCTTATAGCGCTGGAGACTCGGGTTCGATCCTGACTACGAGTGCCGCCTGCTCGGAGTTTGTACGTTCTGCCTGTGACCGCGTGGGTTTTCTCCAGGTGCTCTGGTTTCCTCCCACACTCCAAAGGCATACAGGTTTGTAAGGTTAGTTAGCTTCTGAAAATTGTAGAATTGTCCTAATGTGGAGGGTAGTGCTCGTGGAAGGGGTGATCGCTGGATGGCACGGTCCCGGAGGGGCGGAGGGACTGTTTAATGCTGTATCTCTAAAATCTAGAGTTTAAAGAAATGCTGCACTGTAAGTGATGCCATCTTTCAGATGCCAAGAGATTCTATCTACTCAGTCAAATGGATGCTGAAAATTCCCATGGCATTATTTCAAAGAAAGATGGAGGAGTCAACACATGTTATTTGGAAAACATTTGCTGCTGAATAAAATGCTAAAACCAGTCATTGCGACACAGTTGTTTGTTGAATCATACATAGATGGGTTGTGCACTTTCCTATATTACTACAGTGACTACACTCAGAAATTATTTCGTTATTTATAAATCCCTTGAAAATATCCTGAAGAAGTTGTGAAAGATTCAATATAAGTGCATCTGTTTTCTTTCCTTCCGAAATCATGGTCACACCTACTGCCATGACTTGGCGTTAAAACCATACATCATGCCACATAAAAAATTACTACCACTCCCGAGAAAATGCAATGCCCACTGCAAACAGCTGCAAAACAAGGACCAACAGCATGGGATAAAGGTCACGGAGAGAAGGCAGGAAAATGGGGTTGAGAAGGAAAAATAGATCAGGGCGCCACGGTGGCGCAGCGGTAGAGCTGTTGCCTTACTGCGCCAGAGGCCCAGGTTCGATCCCGATTAAGGGTGCTGTCTGTACAGAGTTTGCACGTTCTCCCCGTGACCACGTGGGTTTTCTCCGGGTGCTGCGGTCTCCTCCCGCACTCCACAGATGTACGGGTTTGTAGGTTAATTGGCTTCGGTAAAATTGTAAGTTGTCCCGAGTGTGCAGGATCACATTCGTGCACGGGGATCGCTGAACAGCGTGGACTCGGTGGGCCGAAAGGCCTGTTCCCGCACTGCATCTATAAATAAAACTAAACTAATCAAACACGATCGAAGGGGGGAGACTTGATGGGCCAAATAACCTAATTATGCTGCCATGTCTTATAAACAATAGACAATAGACAATAGACAATAGGTGCAGGAGGAGCCCATTCGGCCCTTCGAGCCAGCACCGCCATTCAATGTGATCATGGCTGATCATTCTCAATCAGTACCCTGTTCCTGCCTTCTCCCCATACCCCCTGACTCCGCTATCCTTAAGAGCTCTATCCAGCTCTCTCTTGAATGTATTCAGAGAATTGGCCTCCACTGCCTTCTGAGGCAGAGAATTCCACAGATTCGCAACTCTCTGACTGAAAAAGTTTTTCCTCATCTCAGTTCTAAATGGCCTACCCCTTATTCTTAAACTGTGGCCCCTTGTTCTGGACTCCCCCAACATTGGGAACATGTTTCCTGCCTCTAACGTGTCCAACCCCTTAATAATCTTATATGTTTCGATAAGATCTCCTCTCATCCTTCTAAATTCCAGTGTATACAAGCCTAGTCGCTCCAGTCATTCAACATATGATAGTCCCGCCATTCCGGAAATTAACCTAGTAAACCTACGTTGCACACCCTCAATAGCAAGAATATCCTTCCTCAAATTTGGAGACCAAAACTGCACACAGTACTCCAGGTGCGGTCTCACTAGGGCCCTGTACAACTGCAGAAGGACCTCTTTGCTCCTATACTCAACTCCTCTTGTTATGATGGCCAACATTCCATTGGCTTTCTTCACTGCCTGCTGTACCTGCATGCTTCCTTTCAGTGACTGATGCACTAGGACACCCAGATCTCATTGTACGTCCCCTGTTCCTAACTTGATCTTATGGATAAAGATTTTACCTGGTGACCAACATTAAGCACAAATGTTCAGATATTTCCCCATCCCATTGCCATTGTCATCTTTAATTGCCTCAGAATGAATTCAAAGAGCAAAGCAGAGTGGTTAAAATTATCTGGCAGCTGTCAACGAGTTTTTAATCATTACATTTATTTGATGTCGGCTTACACAATCCAAACACATTCAACAAAGATGAAGCTTTTTCAATATAGCGTGCATTAGTTTCATTGAGCCAAGGATATAAATAACTTAGAATGTATGTAAACATTTCAGAGACCAATAATTCACATTAACAAAATCATAGAACTATTGCAGCATATTTGGCCATTCTGCCCATTGGTCCTGACAAGCTCATTGGAAAGGAATCCCATCAGTCTCGTTCCCCTGTTTTATTTTATTTACTTATTCTTTAGGCGGGGCCCATCTCAAATTGACTCTGAATGGACCTGTTCTACCAGTTCTGAGTATAATTAAGAATTAAACCTTATTTGTGAGTCCGATGTTACATATAGATAGATAACATTGGATACTGTATAACCACATGGTATGCCAGCTGCTCAGAAAAGGACAGGAAGGCCCTTCAGAGGGTCATCACGACGGCCCAGAAGATCATCGGCTGCTCACTGCCCTCCCTGGAGCACCTGTTCAGCCTACGCTGCCTCAGTAGAGCAGGCAAAATAATAAAAGATCCATCCCACCCCGGCCACCGTCTGTTTGTTCATCTGCCCTCTGGTCGACGTTTCAGGTCGATCAAATCCCGAACAAACAGACTTAAGAACAGTTTTTACCCCAGGGCCATACGAGAACTGAACACTACCTTCTGCACTAGGCAACACTGTTAAAAAATCTTTTGTACTTAATATAATTGTATTTATTTGTTTTTGCATTTATTGCATATATGTTTGTACGCACCGTCAGGATTGGCTATTTTTTTAATTTCGTTGTACTCGTTGCAATGACAATAAATGAATATTATTATTATTATTATAATTATTATATAAGAATGGCATTTTCCTTCTCCATAAAGCAAATGTGTTTCAATCAACATGATGGGGTGACAGAGGGGCGCAGCTGGTAGTGAAGCATTGGCTTCTGCCCTTCGCACAGCTACTATCTCTGAAAGATCTATTCAACAGGTGCCATTCAACCATACTCACCCCACAATTTTTACCATTTCAAATTCTGGATCTTTAAAAGCCACCAGGGATTCTCCTAACCGTTCTCTTTTGATTTGATGTGCATGTCTTAAATTTTCTTCTAAGTAAAATAAAACTTTCCAATCCAGTCTTTTTTTTTTTGTCACACAAAGTTCACATTCACAAATTATTGGAGTAGAATGAGGCCATTTGGCCCATCGGGCCTACTCCGTCATTCACTCATGGCTGATCTCTGCCTCCTTGTCCCATTTTCCCGCTTTCTCCCCACAACCCTTGGCACCCTTTGGCCACTCAGCTGGCATTCTAATAACTGACCAAGCAAATTGAACTTTTTCTTGACTTCATCAAAATCTGTTTTTGTTTTTTTTGTTTTTGCATCCGATTTCTTATCTTTCAACTTTCCAATGTCCGGTTTCATAGCTAACGTCACAGTCGTGCGATCCCATCAGGCAAGAAATAAGGAAATGCCAAAGTGCACACCTCCAGATTCAGGGACCGTCTCTTCCCAGCTGTCATCAGGCAACTGAATCATCCTGCCACCAACTCGAGAGTGGTCCTGACCTACGATTAAACCTCATTGGACACCCTTGGATCATCTTTAATCTGGACTTTATCTTGCACGAAACATTATTTCCTTTATCCTGCATCTGTATGCTGCAGACGGTTCGATTGTAATCATGTCAAGTATTTCTGCTGTCTGGACAGAACGCAACAAGAAGCTTTTCACTGTACCTCGGTACACGTGGCAAGAAACTAAACCAAGCTAAACAATCTCCTGGTTGATTTTACTGTTCGTATGCCTCGTTGTCAGCTTCCCCTCAGCCAACAATGAACCGTTCCACATTTCCTTGAGCAACACCTGTTTTGATCTGTCCTTTTCACACCTTGCCCATTCCATATCACCAGTTTCCCCTCTCCCCTGACTCTCAGTCTGAAGAAGAGTCTGGACCTAAAACATCACCTATTCCTTCTCTCCAGAGATGCTGCCTGTCCCGCTGAGTTACTCCAGCATTTTTTGTCTATCTTCCATGTAAACCAGCATCTGCAATTCCTTCCTAGACTTCATCATTTAACAATCGAACTTCAGACCTAAATTGTGCCACGCACTCCTGGAATGAAACACTTCAACCTTCTCTTAAGACATGCAGGATTTATCCAACCACTCCGTGTTTTGCATTTACCGATGGCAAACACTCTTCTCCAGCTCTGTGTAAAAAGGGGCCAAACTCTGGTACACAAGGTTCTACATATAAATAGAAAATTTGCATTTCAAATCCTATAAAAGGTATAACAGCATCTCCTGACAGCAGTGATTTTATCTCCATCTTGACAGCGGATTTGGTTTTAACATCAACTGATTTTTTTTCTTTTTTAAAAAGTAAAACCTCTCTGATACAATGATAACCCAGGGATGCCATGTGGGCAGAGAGACTGGGCATTTCTTCAACACCACCATCCCACCATTTTATTCCTTATAATACAGCAACTGGCTGCAGCAGATTATGTATGCACAACTAATTATTAGGTGGCTCAGCGGTAGAGTTGCTGCCTTCCAGTGCCAGAGACCCGGTTTCGAACCCCACTCTTTGCTTTCTGTCTGCCAACCAATTTTCTATCCATGTCAGTACCCTCCTACCCACAATACCATGTGCTCTAATTTTGCCCACTAATCTCCTATGTGGGACCTTGTCGAAGGCTTTCTGAAAGTCGAGGTATACCACATCCACCGGCTCTCCCCTGTCAATTTTCCTAGTTACATCCTCAAAACATTCCAGAAGATTAGTCAAGCATGATTTCCCCTTCGTAAATCCATGCTGACTCGGAACGATCCTGTTACTGCTATCCAAATGCTCCGCAATTTCGTCTTTTATAATTGACTCCAGCATCTTCCCCACCACTGATGTAAGACTAACTGGTCTATAATTTCCCGTTTTCTCTCTCCCTCCTTTCTTAAAAAGTGGGATAACATTAGCTACCCTCCAATCCACAGGAACTGATCCTGAATCTATAGATCATTGGAAAATGATCACCAATGCGTCCACAATTTCTAGAGCCACCTCCTTAAGTACCCTGGGATGCAGACCGTCAGGCCCTGGGGATTTATCAGCCTTCAGTCCCATCAGTCTACCCAACACCATTTCCTGCCTAATGTGAATTTCCTTCAATTCTTCCGTCACCTTAGGATCTCTGGCCACTAGAACATCTGGGTGATTGTTTGTATCTTCCTTAGTGAAGACAGATCCAAAGTGCCGGTTCATCTCGTCTGCCATTTCCTTGTTCCCCATAATAAATTCCCCTGCTTCTGTCTTCAAGGGACCCATATTTGCCTTGACTATTTTTTTCCCTCTTCACCCAAAATATTATTGGCTAGCTTACCTCATCTTTTCTCCTCGTATTGCCTTTTTAGTTATCTTCTGTTGCTCTTTAAAAGAGTCCCAATCCTCTGGCTTCCCACTCTTCTTTGCTATGATATACTTCTTCTCTTTTATTTTTATGCTGTCCTTGACTTCTCTTGTCAGCCACAGGTGCCTCTTACTCCCCTTAGAATCTTTCCTCCTCTTTGGGATAAATTGATCCTGCAACTTCTGCATTATTCCCAGGAATACCTGCCATTGCTGTTCCACTGTCTTCCCTGCTAGGGCCTCCTTCCAGTCAAATCTGGCCAGCTCCTGCCTCATGCCTCTGCAATTCCCTTTGCTATACTGTAATACTGACACTTCCGATTTTCCCTTCTCCCTCTCAATTTGTAGAGTAAAACCTATCATATTATGATCACTGCCTCCTAAAGTCTCTTTTATCTTGAGTCCCCTTATCAAATCAGGTTCAGTACACAACACTAAATCCAGAATTGCCTTCTCCCTGGTAGGCTCCAGTACAAGCTGTTCTGAGAATCCATCTCGGAGGCACTCCACAAACTCTCTTTCCTGGGGTCCATTACCAACCTGATTTTCCCAGTCTACCTGCATGTTGAAATCTCCCATAACCACCGAGGCATTACATTTGCGACATGCTAATTTTAGCTCTTGATTCAACATGCATCCTATGTCGAGGCTACTGTTTGGGGGCCTGTAGGCAACTCCCATTAGGGTCTTTTTACCCTTACAATTCCTCATTTCTATCCATACTGATTCGACATCTCCTGATTCTATGTCACCTTAGGAAAAAAATCAAAAGCTCCTGAACAAAATCAGCAAAATTTGCTGCACGGTGGCGCAGCGGTAGAGTTGCTGTCTAACAGCGCCAGAGACCCAGGTTCAATCCTGACTGTGGGTGCTGTCTGTACGGAGTTTGTACGTACACCCCGTGACCTGCGTGGGATTTCTCCGAAATCTTCGGTTTCCTCCCACAGTCCAAAGACGTCCAGGTTTGTAGGTTAATTGGCTTGGCATAATTGTAAATTCTCCCTCGTGTGTGTCGGACAGTGTTAGTGTACGGAGATCGCTGGTTTGTGCAGACTCGGTGGGCCGAGGGGCCTGTTTCCACGCTGTATCTCTAAACTAAACTAAACTAACTTATATAACAGAAAAAGCTTTTCTGACTTCTTTCAGGAAGCGACACAGTGGACTGTAGAGGAGCAAGCAAGTATCGTCAATAGTAAGCATTTGGTTTGTGCCAACTTATCCTTATCTGATCCATGTTGGGTTTTGAAATACGAATGAATCACTCTCTCTCTCTCACGAGATAATCTTAGACAATCTCATCTGGGGCAATGAAGTAACACCAGTAGATCTCAGCCTGTCCATGCACAAAATGAAGAGAAGACAGAAACTGCAAAACTAAAGTGCGGGAGGGGGAACGAAGAAATAAATCGAGATTGGAGGGGATTTTGAGGTTACAGGAGCCAATTTTATACATAATTTACATTGTTGAAAGATTAAAGATATTTTGCAAAGTCAAACCATGCTGTAAAAATACTGAACCCTGTTTAGCAAATAGCAAAGATCCATAAATCTTTGCACATTTACGAGAGGAAATATTCTATTTGAAACAAGAGCAAACAAATCAAAAAAATATTTTTTTTTCCTTAAATCTCATTGCAGTTGGAGCAAGATCCTATCAGCCCAACTTGCAAAACAACGAAATTCAATACAATTTGAAATGTTCGGAAATACACAGCGGGATTTCACTAAATGGGATGAATAATCTTCAGAAGGTAAAAACCATCACAAACAGCATAGCTACACAAACGCGCAACTGCGTTGATTGACGCAGGAACAGTAGTTTATTTCAGTTTATTTGCATTCAAAAATCCTATGTCAACAGTCGGAGAAGTTTAGCCTGAAATTAAAAATTCTTTTTGCCGATAAAAATCTCTTGGCACGTCATTAAAAAGATATTTCAGTGATGCAGATGAACAGCCAAATGAAATAATGATAGAAGACAAATAATAAACGGCGATGCAAACTATAGCGTCTACAGTTGGAATGAGGCCTGTGTATATTTGCTTTCAAGCGGCGTACGATTCCTGCCTGCTCACCAACATTTGGTTGGAAGCACGAAAGGAACTACCTTAAAAGAAACACACACAAGCAACAATGCGGCAATTCTTCACAACGCAATTGCTTCCAACTCAAGAGTTCCAGCATCTGAAAATGAACACCAAACACCACTGGGCAATTAAAAGGAAAATAAAATGGCTGAATGGCTGCTGGAAAGAACGCACCTCTGCAGACAGAGGATGGTTATGTTCTATATTGGGTCAGATTTTAAACAAATAATCAGAGAAAATGGTTTAACGCAAAGCGAGCTCCCGCAAGATGATTTACTGCCCTTATCCTATAAAGTCGAAAGGAGATTCACTGTGAAGTTAACGAAAACATGGAGCCCAAAACACTTCAAATTAAGAGCAATGGAATCATGCCAAACCAGTTAAGGCTACCAAGGTGCAATGGTTGTTTACAATACAAATGAGTACAATAAGACCACAGAGCTAATGCATGCAATAAGCTTTCCTTGGTCCTGGGGCGGTGCCTAAAAAGACGACTGCTAAGATATTATTGGCATGATTCTAAATTACATATTGCTTCAATTTATATTTACATTAAGTATGCAGAAACATCAGTTGCAACACACATTCTTAATTGGCAAAGAAACAATATTTATTCACAGTCACTGATTATCATTCACACAACAAAATGCATTTGGTGTAAACTAATTATTTGGAAATTGAGAATTTGACCCTTCAAAACTAATTTCCTCTGTTAAATACTCAGATACAATTTTAATAATATATTTAAGAATCTGTGAGCAAGTCACAGAGTCTGAAGAAGGGTCTCGACCCGAAACATCACCCATTCCTGCTCTCCTGAGATGCTGCCTGACCTGCTGAGTTACTCCAGCATTTTGTGAATAATTATCCTAACATGTAGTTCATTCACAGCTGATCTGGATATAATGTAATAATGAAAGTTAGCATAGTTAACATAAAAAGTTTGATAAACAAAATTTGGAGGCCACTCTGTAGGTTATGTAAAACACAAAGTGCTGGAGTAACTCAGCGGGTCAGGCAGCATCCATGCAAGGAATAGATAGGCAATGTTTCAGGTTAGGACCATTCTTCAGACACACCTTGAATATTCTTCCTGATCTATAGTTGAATTTAACGGGAATAGACAAAGCAGATTTTAAGCTCCAGAGATAGTCCTCCAATATGAATGCATAAAATGGGAATCGTGGACGCAGCCCAGACCATCACACAAACCAACCTCCCTTCTATTGACTCCATTTATACCTCACGTTGCCTCGGCAAGGCCAGCAGCATAATCAAGGACGAATCGCACCCTGGCCACTCCCTCTTCTCCCCTCTCCCATCAGGCAAATGTCATAGGTGTGAAGACGCACACCTCCAGATTCAGGGACAGTTTCTTCCCAGCTGTCATCAGGCAACTGAATCATCCTACCTCAACCAGAGATCAGTGCTGAACTACTATCTACCTCATTGGTGACCCTTGGACTATCCTTGATAGGACTTTGCTGGATTGACCTTACCCTAAAGGTTATTCCCTTATCATGTGTCTATGCGCTGTAAATGGATCGAATGTAATCATGCATTGTCTTTCTGCTGACTGGATAGCAAGCAACAATGCCTTTTAACATTAAACTAAACTGAACTGAACTGAACAACGATGAATCAGACGCCTAAATCAGGTATGACCCATTCTTTTGAAATGCAATGAACTACAGTTCTGTGGGCCAACTTGGCTCCAGTTCAAATAAACATCTAGAGCTTGCGTTATTAGTATCTGGTAAAAGTCGTGGCATTGCAACGTGCTTTACTGAATAATTATTCTCGTGTCAATCACTCAACGCGGCTTGGGCTTGGAGTTGGCATGCCCTGACGGAGAACCAAAAGATCTTCTTCCTCCCACCCAGGCATAAATCACTCTCTTTCCCTCATTCGATTTGTCATCCGTGCTTGCCACATTATTGATACAAACCCGCCGCCCCGGGCTCCATCTGCGCTGTTCACCACAGTTGTTCCCTAATGCATAATAAACCCTCAGTTTGTATTTGGCTCGATACTGAAACTTGTGAAAGGGGAGGGGAAGGTTTTGCAATTACCGTCTAAGAGTTGAAGACTTGCTGTCAGTGTTGAAGAGGGTGTGACTGTGAGGTGAAAAGAATCACTGCAGACGTTTCAAAGGTCATCGCCGTTTCAAATACTCGTTTCGATCTCTGAGTTTTACAGGGATGCAAAAAACCTAAAAGGCCACGAAACACGTGCAAGAAGGTTGAGCATTGTAAGGCTCAAATCTCGTTAAATTGTAGCTAAAGTGGGATTATACTCAATGAGGTTGAGGTTTAATATTGTCACGTGTACCAAGGTGCCGTGAAAAGCTTAGTGTTGTAAGCTATCCAATCAGATCAGATGTACCACACATAAAGACAATCAAGTGAAACTCAAGTCCAATAGGTTGAGCAAAGGGGTAGATACAGACTGTTTAGTTGAGTTTAGTTTAGTTTAGAGATACAGTGCGGAAACAGGCCCTTCGGCCCACTGAGTCCTTGCTGACCAATGATCACCCTGTACAGTAGTTCTATTCAATAGACAATAGACAATAGACAATAGGTGCAGGAGGAGGCCATTCGGCCCTTCGAGCCAGCACCGCCATTCAATGTGATCATGGCTGACACACTAGGGACAATGTTGTTTTTACACACTAGGGACAATGTTGTTTTTACAGAAGCCAATTAACCTACAAAACTACACATTTTTAGAATGTGGGAGGAAACCGAAGCACCCGGAGGAAATCCATGCTGATCACAGAGAGAACGTACAGACTCCGTACAGACAGCACCCGTAGTCAGGACCGATCACGGGTCTGACGCTGTGAAGGTGACAACTCTACCGCTGCGTCACCGTGCCGCCCCATATGCAGAACACCGTTCTCAGCATCGTAAAGCGTCAGCTTCACGGCAGACAAAGTTCAATGTCCACTACGGGGTAGAGGTGAATCGGACAGCACACTTACTTGGTCATGAAAGTTTCAGAAGCTTCTGTTCTGAAGCTCGATAACAGAGAGGGAAAGGTTGCTCCCGAGTCTGGTGGTGCACGCGTTGAAGCAGGCGTACCTTCTGCCGGACGGGAGTAGGGCGAAGGAGGAGTAGGACAAGTCTTTAATGATGTTTGCTGCTTATGCCGAGGGCAGCAAGAAGTGCAGATGGAGTCGATGGTGGGGAAGATGAGATATTCAGGGGGATTCAACAGATGACTGTGACCTGGTGGTGAAGCGACTTGACCTCACACTCACTCTGACAGCTGTGGAATTTACAGTTGGAGTTTCAATTTGAAATAATACGTTTTTATTAGCTTAAGAGATACAGCGTTGAAATAGGCCCTTCGGCCCACCGTGTCCGTGCCGACCAATGATTACCCCGCAGGCTATCCTACACGCTAGCGACAATTTTTTTTTCTTACATAAGCCAATCAACGTGCAAACCCTGCACGTCTTTGGAATGTTGCAGGAAACCAGAGCACCCGGAGTAAACTCACGCTGTCACAGGGAGAAGAATACACAAACATTTCCATACAGACAGCACCCATGGTCAGGATCAAACTCGGGTCTCTGGCGCTGTCAGGCAGCAAATCAACCGCTGTGCCACCGTGCCGCCCCAAACACAAAAAAAGAAAATTGCTATTGATATACCGGTAGCTGAATTGTAGCTACTAATGTCCTACGGGATAAGGGATTTCTCCAAGGTGCCCCAACTCTGACTTACACGTACTCCAGACCCGCCAACAGCCCCTGAAAGTAGGATATGGTTAACTTAGTGGGACAATAAAATGTTAACATTGCTCACATCTACGTCCCAAGAACAATTATTTGGTTTTTTTAAAAAAAATGAAAGCCATGATATGCTTGGCAGGATATGGTGACGTGCTTCTGTGCTGGGTACACGCTGTGCACTATTAGCAAATGATTACGGAGAGATAAAAAGATGGAGACACATTAGCAGCCATCAGAGCAAAACCACCCAACAATCTCACTGACTTGGAAGATGCCCTGAAGGTACATGCTAACCAGTGCAGTGGCCCAGCTAGCTCCACAATGACTGCTGCCCCCTCCCACTCCTGCTCCGTCATTGCTTTTAATGGTCATCCACAGTTCATTAGAGCACAGGCTCAAACTGCAACTTCCAACTAAAGGGCTCGGGTTAAAACGTGTTTGGCTCCAGCTGTTAAAACTGAACCTGTACACTATATAGAATGTAGGCACAAAATGCTGGAGTAACTCAGCGCGACAGGCAGCATCTCAGGAGAGAAGGAACGGGTGAGGTTTCGGGTCGAGACCCTTCTTCAGACTGGAGAAGGGTCTCAACCCAAAACGTCACCAATTCCTTCTCTCCCGAGATGCTGCCTGACCCATGGAGTTACCCAGCATTTTGTGTCTACCTTCAATTTCAACCAGCATCTGCAGTTATTTTCCTACACATCCTGACACTATATGTTCATTTACTATCATCTACTATCTACCTCATTGGAGACCCTCGGACTATCCTTGATCGAACTTTACTGAACGTTATCTTGCACTAAATGTTATTCCGGGTTTTTTTAGAGATACAGCGTGGAAACAGGCCCTTCGGCCCACCGAGTCCATGCCGCCCAGCGATTCCCCGCACATTAACACTATCCTACACACAGGAGGGACAATTTTTGCATTTACCCAGTCAATTAACCTACATACCTGTACATCTTTGGAGTGTGGGAGGAAACCAAAGATTTCGGAGAAAACCCACGCAGGTCACGGGGAGAACGTACAAACTCCGTACAGACGGCGCCCGTAGTCAGGATCGAACCTGTGCCTCCAGCGCTGCAGTCGCTGTAAGGCAGCAACTCTACCGCTGCGCCACCTTTGCCTACAGCATTGCCTGCACTACAAAATTACTTCATCATCTGCGAAGCACCTTGGGATGTCCTGAAGCTGGAGAGGCTCTCTGTAAAATGTCAGTCCTTTTTCCTCTTTAGTTTTTCTGCTGTCATTAGACAAGGTTGGTTATTCTGTTTTCCCCTTTGTTTTGTGTGTAGGGAAAACTTGACTTCTCTGAATCAAATGATGTAAACAGAGGTTCTTTAGTAGGCACTCAATAAAGTGAATGAAAAGAAAATTGCACCAAGAAATAATCAATTGTGGTGTTGCACTTGGTTAGTTTAGTTTATTGTCACACGCACCGAGGTACGGCCTAAAGCTTTCATCATGTGCTAACCAGTCAGAGGAAAGATAAGACATGATCACAATCGAGCCATCCACAGTATACAGTTATGTGATAAGGGGAATAACAGTTAGTGGTATCATGTTAAAGGCTCGACTGTAATCAATTACTGTCTTTCCATTGACTGGTTAGCACGCCACAAAAGCTTTTCACAGTATACATGTGACAATAAACTAAACTGAACTAAACTTATGGTTGAAGGAATTGTGAATTTGAATAATGCAGTCTTAATTGTTTAATGCCAGTAAAGTCCGATCAAGGATTGTCCGAGAGTCACCAAAGAGGTAGATAGTAGTTCAAAACTGCCCTCCACTATGTACCTCTTTAGTGACCCTCGGACTATCCTTGATCGGACTTTGGTGGCTTTACCTTGCACTAAACGTTAGCTTGCACTAAAGGTCAGAACTTGCTGGTTTCCTCACTCTTGGCAACTGTTCATGACCAAAACGTGAAAATGGGTCAGAGGCATACTTTAGAAACACAGCTTCAGGTCTTTATTCAAATTGGAGCTGGCTGCACAGAATCCAATGGGAAGCAAAATCAGCGGAGGAGTTTCATGCAAAGACAGACACAAGTAGCTGGAGTTACTCAGCAGGACAGACAGCATCTCTGGAGAAAAGGAATAGGTGACGTTTCAGGTCAAGACCCTTCTTCAGACTGAGAGTCAGGTGAAAGGGAAACGAGAGAGATAAACGTCTGATATAGAGGTCTGAAGATACTGCTGATCAGATGGTTTAGGATCACTCTGGCCAGTATCTTCTCAGCAATAGACAGTAGGGAGATGCCTCGGCAGTTAGGTTAGTTTAGACATACAGAGCGGAAGCAGGCCCTTCGGCCCACCGAGTCCGCTCCGACCAGCGATCCCCTGCACTATCCTACATACACCAGGGATAATTTATACACATACACCAAGCCAATTAACCTACATACCTGTACGTCTTTGGAGTGTGGGAGGAAACCGAAGATCTCGGAGGAAAAACCACGCGGTCACGGAGAGAATGTATAAACCTCATACAGACAGCACCCATAGTCGGGATCGAACCCGGGTCCCCAGCGCTGCAAGCCCTGTAAGGCAGCAACTCTACAGTGGCCGACCCACAAGTTGCCACAATCCAATTTGTTGCCCGCGTTTTTGAACAAGAAATTCACTGGGCGTAGCACAAATGAATGAAAGATATGCAAAAAAAGTTTAGAACAGGGGTTTAACGGATGGCTCGAGTTCACAGTCACGTACCTCCCACTACTTTTAAAGGTCAGAATTTCCGTGGACATTAAAGACGGATGTTCAATGAGGGAACAAGCTTGTCCGTTCACGTGACCTTCCCCTTCACATCGAATGAACTTGATGACACGTTCGTGTAAATAGCGGCCACTACAGAAACTATCGGCGTTTCAAAACCTTGCCATCACTGAAGGTTTGTTAGCCGCTCACAACAGGAATGGAATGAACCAATGTGGTGTTTGCAGACAGAAAAAAAATGTAACAGTTTACAAGTGAACTTGCAGAACTTCAAGCAAAATATAATTTGTACAACAGTGAAAGCACTCCTTGCATACTAGCTAACCAATGCTTTTATTCAATTGGGAATTTTTTTATATGGAAATGAAACCTTCTCTAGTCTCCGGGTGAGACCGAGCGCGAAATGTATATATCTTTTTTTTCCTGTCGGCAGGAAGGTAATGCAACCAGGTTTTCGACAAAAAAAGAATTTGCAGAGAATCATGGTGACCAGATTACTTGAAGTAAAAATAAAAACTCTGTCGGTTGCAAACTACTTACCATTTCCTCTTGGGCCCTGAGAGATTCTATTCAGAGATTTGTAGCTGCAGTTGACCTAAGTCCACAATTAAAAAAACTGCTACCAGAAATCACAATCTAATTTGCAATAGTTTGCAAGCGACTCATTGTAGCAAATAAATCAAATGGCACGGTGGCGCAGCGGTAGAGTTGCTGCCTTACAGCGCCAGAGACCCGGGTTCGATCCTGACCTCGGGTGCTGCCTGTACAGAGTTTGTGTGCTCCGATTTCCTCCCACACTCCAAAGAGGTACAATTTTGTAGGCTAATTGGTATTGGTATAATTGTAAATTGTCCCTAGGGTGTAGGATAGTGTTGGTGTACGGGGATGGCTGGTCGGCGCGGGTTTGGTGGGCTGAAAGGCCTGTTTCTGCACTGTATCTCTAAATCAAACTAAATTAATCTTGCTTGCATCCTACTGTAATCAGTTGGCTTTACACATTGCTTGCCTAGCAGTATTTTTGTTTTATTTTCCTAATGCATTAACTGTCAAAGCTTTCTTAGAGTCATAGAGTCACAGAGTGATACAGTGTGGAAACAGGCCCTTCGGCCCAACTTGCCCACACCGGCCAACATGTCCCAGCTACACTAGTCCCACCTGCCTGCGTTTGGCCCATATCCCTCCAACCTTGCCCAAGTATTATTCAGACATAGGAATACCATGTAGAGGGGAAAGAGTTAATAGAAACCCGAGGGACTACTTTTTGCACTGAAGGAAGAAGGTATATGGAACAGGCTGCCAGAGGAAGTAGTTGAGCCAGGTACAATAACAACATTTAAAAGATGTTTGGACAAGTGGGATTTTTGCAACTATTAACTAGAGATTGAGACAGATGATTCTAACAGTGCAGATCATAAAGTCATTAGCGATAGGAGCAGAATTAGGCCAATTAGCCCATCAAGTCTACTGTGCCATTAAATCATGGCTGATCTATCTCTCTCTCTCCGAACCCCATTCTCCTGCCTTCTCCCCATGACCTCTGACACCCATTCTAATCAAGAATCTGTCTATCTCTGTCTAAAATATAGCCACTGTCTTGGCCTCCACAGCCTTCTGTGGCAAAGAATTCCACAGATTCACCACCCTCTGACTGAAGAAATTCCTCCTCAGCTCCTTCCTAAAATAACGTCCTTTAATTCTGAGGCTTTGACCTCTAGTCCTAGACTCTCCCACTAGTGGAAACATCCTCTCCACATCCACTCTATCCAAGCCTTTCACTATTCTGTACGTTTCAATGTGGTCCCCCCCCCTCATCTTCTAAACTCCAGCGAGCACAGGCCCAGTAGTTGTGGATCATCACTACTCAAGAAAAAGACTCAAAACTGAGCACAATGCTCAAAGACCAGCAAGATGAAAGAGCTAGTTATTGACTTCAGGAAGCTTGGTGGTGTGCCTGCCCCAATCACCATCAATGGAGCAGATGTGGAAATGGTTGAGAGTTTCAAGTTCCTTGGCGTTAATATTACCAATATCCAATTTTTTTCTAAAATCAGAGATGCTGCCTGACCTGCTGATTTACTCCAGCACTTTGTGTCTATCTTTGGGATAAACTAGGTAAATTCCCGGAATGGCAGGACTGCCATATGTTGAAAGACTGGAGCGACTAGGCTTGTATAAACTGGAATTTAGAAGGATGAGAGGAGATCTTATCGAAACGTATAAGATTATTAAGGGGTTGGACACGTTAGAGGCAGGAAACATGTTCCCAATGTTGGGGGAGTCCAGAACCAGGGGCCACAGTTTAAGAATAAGGGGTAGGCCATTTAGAACTGAGATGAGGAAAAACTTTTCCAGTCAGAGAGTTGTGAATCTGTGGAATTCTCTGCCTCAGAAGGCAGTGGAGGCCAATTCTCTGAATGCATTCAAGAGAGAGCTAGTTAGAGCTCTTAAAGATAGTGGAGTCAGGGGGTACGGGGAGAAGGCAGGAACGGGGTACTGATTGAGAATGATCAGCCATGATCACATTGAATGGAGGTGCTGGCTCGAAGGGCCGAATGGCCTCCTCCTGCACCTATTGTCTATTGTCTATTGTCTAAACTAGCATCTGTAGTTCTTTGTTTCCACAATCTGCCTTGGACCAACCCCATTGATGCAGCAGTCAAGGAGGCACAGCAACACCTCACACTTCCTGAGCAGTCTGGGAAAATTCGACAAGTCTTCAGTGATTCTTACAAACAATCGACAGGTGCTGAAAACTGACTGTAGGGTTGGTTTCCAGCTTGGTTTGGGTACAATTCTTCCCAAGACCACTAGAAATTGCAGAGTCATGGATGTAGCCCAGTCCATCACACAGACCAGACGTCCCACCATTGACCCCATCTACACTTCACGCTGCCTCAGCGAAGCAGCCAACATAATCAAAGACCGTATAGGGAGGAACTGCAGATGCTGGTTTAAACCGAAGATAGACACAAAAAGCTGGAGTAACCCAGCGGGTTAGACAGCATCTCTGGAGAAAAAGGTGCAAGTGAACCTCCGCCTAACCCGAAAGGTTCTCCAGAGATGCTGTCTGACCGGCTGAGTTACTCCAGCTATAATCAAAGACTTGCTCCACCCCACTCATTCTTTCTACTCCCTGATTCTGTCCAGGAGAAGGTATGGAAGCTTGTAAGTGCACATCACCAGACTCAGGAACAACTATTCCCACTCCATTATCAGGCTTCTGAACAGTCCTTCCATAAGCTAGGGTACTGTTTGATTCATCTTTACCATTGAATACATTGGGCTTTGTCTAAGGAACTGAAACGCTACAATGCTGAGAACTATATTCTGCGCTCTGTATCTTCCGCTTTACTCTGTCTTGAGTATGAACTGATTGTATCTGTATACGTTATACCTGATCTGCCTGGAGAGATAATGGACAATGGACAATGGACAATAGGTGCAGGAGGAGGCCATTCGGCCCTTCAAGACAGCACCGCCATTCAATGTGATCGTGGCTGATCATTCTCAATCAGTACCCCGTTCCTGCCTTCTCCCCATACCCCCTGACTCCACTATCCTTAAGAGCTCTATCCAGCTCTCTCTTGAATGCATTCAGAGAATTGACCTCCACTGCCTTCTGAGGCAGAGAATTCCACAGATTCACAACTCTCTGACTGAAAACGTTTTTCCTCATCTCAGTTCTAAGAGAGCAAGCAAAGCAAAGTTTTTCACTGTACCTCAGTACATGTGACAATAATAAGCCAAACCTAACCACTAAATTACACCTATATATTTTTTTAAAATATACAACAAGATAATAACTATAATAATGATCCAAAGTTAGAGCTTATTATACCATCCAAAACCTGTGATAACTATTACTTTGAGACCACTCTCAGTCATCCATTGTTCTGTAATTTAAAACAACATTTCACGAGGTGTAACATCTAAACAAATTCTAAAATAAATGCAATGAATTATGCATAATGCTGCACTTAATAAGTAGTTGTTCGGCGTAACCAGTCAAATATTATAATAAATAAAACAGAGGCCACAATTATTGTTTCTTTCAGCTTGTAATCTGCAAAGCTATTAAGCGGAATTCTCTGCCACAGAAGGCAGTGGAGGACAATTCACTGGATATTTTCTAGAGGGAGTTAGACTTAGCTCTTAGGGCTAATGGAATCCAGGGATATGGGGAGAAAGAAGGAACGGGGTACTGATTTTGGATGATCAGCCATGATCATATTGAATGGAGGTGCTGGCTCGAAGGGCCGAATGGCCTACTCCTGCAACTATTTGCTATGTTTCGACGTTTCTAAGTAGCAAAGAGTTGCCCCCTTTTAGTGATTTATGTTAGCAGGGAATCTAAATTATAGAGATTGAAACAGTAATTTTGATTCCTAATTCATAAGAATTAAGAAAATATATATCGGTTATATATATTTTATTTTTTTCCGACACTATATATATATATATATATATATATATAAATATATATATATATCAGTACATATAAAGAGAGAAAATACATTTTCAATGTAATCTGTCTGACTGCCTACCTACTATTAGCAATTTTGACCAGATTATTTTAGAGATACAGAGGTACAGCACGGAAACAGGCCCTTCGGCCCACCGGGTCCGCGCCGCCCAGCGATCCCCGCACACTAACACTATCCTACATACACTAGGGACAATTTTTTTTACATTTGCCCAGCCAATTAACCTACATACCTGTACGTCTTTGGACTGTGGGAGGAAACCGAAGATCTCGGAGAAAACCCACGCAGGTCACAGGGAGAACGTACAAACTCCGTACAGACGGCGCCCGTAGTCGGGATCGAACCTGAGTCTCCGGCGCTGCATTCGCTGTAAGGCAGCAACTCTACCGCTGCGCCACCGTGCCGCCGATATTATATCACAATAAACACATCCATCCACTTGATCACTTTACATTCAAAATAAAAGTCGTCACATTTTACAAAAACTGTCATGGGCTACACAAATGATCTCCATGGAGTAACAACAAAACAGTTTTAAACAGTCCGAAGAAGGATCTTGACCCAAAACATTACCTGTTCTTTTGTGTAGGTTAATTCCCTCCCCCCCCTCCCTCCCCCTCCCCTCCCCCCTCCACACCTCCCTCCTCCCTCCCTCCCCCTTCCCTCCCCCCCACTCCCCTCCCGGTTACAATGGAAACCCTACGAGGACGGGCCCAACGGGGAAAGAGGGGTACTGGGAAAAGGGGAGGTCCCCCTCACTCCCCCTTCCCCCCTCCCCTCCCCCCTCCCTCCCTCCCCCTACCCCCCCTCTCCCTCCCCCTTCCCCCCCCTCGCCTGCCCCTTCCCCCCCTCCCCCCTTCCCCCCTCCCTCCCCCTCCCCTCCCCCCTCCACACCTCCCTCCCTCCCCCTTCCCTCCCCCCCACTCCCCTCCCGGTTACAATGGAAACCCTACGAGGACGGGCCCAACGGGCACACTTGTGCTAGTTCAAAATAAAAGTCGTCAAATTTTACAAAAACTGTCATGGGCTACACAAATGATCTCCATGGAGTAACAACAAAACTGTTTTAAACAGTCCGAAGAAGGATCTTGACCCAAAACATTACCTGTTCTTTTGTGTAGGTTAATTGGCTTGGTATAAATGTAACGTTGTCCCGAGTGTGTGTAGGATAGTGTTCGTGTACAGGGATCGATGGTTGGTGTGGACTCAGTTGGGCAGAAGGGCCTGTTTCTGTGCTATATCTCTAAACTAAACTAAACTAAACAAAACAATCAAAATAATTTTGGATTACAGAATTCTCCACAGTGCTGCCTACCAATAACCGACATTCTTTTAAAAACAAAAAACACCGCACAGAAACTAATCAAAACGACGAAGTTATTGAGATGCCCAGGCTTGGCACAAGCAAACGCTTGTGTAGGAAGGAACTGCAGATGATGGTTTAAATCTAAGATAGGCACATCATTCCGGAGTAACTCAGCAGGCCAGGCAGCATCTCTGGAGAGAAGGAATGGGTGACAGCATCTCTGGAGAGAAGGAATGGGTGACGTTTCAGGTCAAGACCCTTCGTCAGACAAGTAAACATTCACTTGGGCTCCACTACAGGATGCAGCTCATGTGGAATCAAACTTAATTTGCTTTGACACAAATCTTCCAGCCAACTCTTAACAAGAGTCTGGAGCTCATCCTCCTGTTATATGGGGTTTTTTTTGCCAGATGTGTCACAGTCAAAATTTTCAAACAGTCTCTGTCTCTTTTATCCCTCTTCAAATTTCACAACCTGCTGGGCGTAGCTGCACTTCTAAAACATCCGCATAAGGACAGCAGCTTCCAGCGCGCAGGCCCTCCACAACCCTCTCCCGGTTCATTGGCACTGGCAGAATTTTCTCACTCTGTTGTGCCATTTAGGCTCGGTCCCAAATTGCAAAAGCTCGCCCTATTACTGTGCACGAAATGAACTGCAGACGCTGGTTTACACCGAAACTGCTGGAGTAACTCAGCGGGACAGGTAGCATGTCTGGAGGGAAGGGATGTGTGAAGTTTCGGGCCAGTCTGAAGAAGGGTCTCATCACCCATTCCTTCGCTCCGGAGATGCTGCCTGGCCCACTGAGCTCATCCTAATAATGAATGGACGAATGAAAACTTTATTGTCACATGTGGCAAGCCACAGCTAAATTCTTTATTTGCATACCTTGGCAAGGTACGCAACCAGTCACCCATGAAAGGCGCTTACAGTTACAAATTCCACCCCCCCCTCACTCCACCCCCTCCCCGTGCCAGTTCCCCCTTTGCTCTCCCCCTCTCACTCCCCCCCATGCCAGTTCCCCCTTTGCTCTCCCCCCCTCACTCCCCCCTCACTCCCCCTCATGCCAGTTCCCCCTTTGCTCTCCCCCTCACTCCCCCCCCATGCCAGTTCCCCCTTTGCTCTCCCTCCCTCACTCCCCCCCTCCCGCGCCAGTTCCCCCTTTGCTCTCCCTCTCTCTCCTCCCGCGCCAGTTCCCCCTTTGCTCTCCCCCCCTCCCCTCCCCCTCCCTCACTGTGGTCCCCCACGCCGGGTCCCCATTGTCCTCCCCCCCCCCCCACGGCGTCCTCCATTGTCCCTCCCCCTCTCTTACGGCGGTCCCCCCACGCCAGGTCCCCCTTGTCCTTCCCAGTA
Organism: Rhinoraja longicauda; assembly: GCF_053455715.1. Lineage (NCBI taxonomy): Eukaryota > Metazoa > Chordata > Chondrichthyes > Rajiformes > Arhynchobatidae > Rhinoraja > Rhinoraja longicauda. The sequence goes on from NW_027601293.1 coordinate 315,392, forward strand.
ACCTCACGCCGGGTCCTCCATCGTTCCTTCCCTCGGCCGCGAGGTCCTCACTTCGCGCGGTCCGTCCTCATCCGTCGGCGGGCGCCATCATCGGCCGACTTCTCCACTGTCGCTGCCAGGTCCTCTCCTGAGGCTTCCGCGATGCCGACCCTGGCCCCTGCTGCCGCCGGCCCCGGTCACTGATGGCCGCGGGCTCCGACGGACCCGGGCTCCGACCTGCCGCGGCGAGGCTCCCTCTGACCCGCAAGGCCCCGGCTGGGCTCCGACGGGCTTCTCCACGGCCATCCGGGAGGCATCGAGATAAAGACCTCCAGCCGCGTTCCCACTCCCTAGTCGCCACCCGACGGGAAGCCTTATACTATCTTGCCCTTAAAAGTTATGTCACACAATTGCAGTATTTCCAGGCAAGTGGTACATTTTATTTGCAGCAGCGTTTTGTACAAACGTCGTAGGTTAGGCAGGCAGGCATATCCAACTCTGGCGAAAACTAGAATCTAAAATTCAACTGACCGCCTGCGGTGTTGAGAGGAGGCAGCTTTATTTGGATTGAACGTCCCAACCACTCATCTGTAATTCTGCAAACTCTACAGGGTTTTTGGATTATAACGAAGGAAAAGAAACAGGATGCGGTCCTTTGCACATTAAATATGATCCTGTAACTCGACAGGCCAGACAGTCACCATTTTATTTTTAACTCGTTGATTACCCAAGGCTCACAGGAGAAGTCAATAATTGGAGAAGCGTTCCGAAGAAGCAAGCTCAAAACTGCTGCTGCCAGGACAACGGGCCTTCATGGCCAAGTTAAGACTCTAAAAATTTGTTTCAAATTTCAGACATGAAGGGTACAAGGATGGCACCTAAAATATGATGCACAGACTCGGTCTGGTCCACTAGTTTTGTTTATTATTGTCACGTGTACCGAGGTACATTGATAAGCTTTTTGCTGCGTGCTGCCCAGTCAGCGAAATGACTATACATGATTACAATCAAAGCTGTCCGCAGTGCACAGATATAGGATAAAAGGTATAACGTTTAGTGCAAGGCAAAGTCCGATTAAAGATAGCTCAAAGGTCTCCGATGAGGTCGGTGGGAGGTCAGGACCGCTCTCTTGTTGGTGAGAGGATGGTTCAGTTGCTCGAAAACAGCTGGGAAGAAAATGTCCCCCGGATTTGGAGGTGTGCTTTTTCAAACTTCTGTAACCTCTTGCCTGATGGGAGAGGGGAGAAGGAGGAGTGACCGGGGGTGAGACTCGTCCCTTGATTATGCTGCTGGCCTTGAGTGTAGGTGGAGTCAATGGGAAGGAGTTTTGGTTTGCCTGATGTTCTGGGCTGCGTCCACAAATCTCTGCAATGTCTTGTGGTCTTGGATGGAGCTGTTCCCAATCATGCTGAGATGCGTCCCAATAATGCTTTGTACGCCCGCATGTGTAGAGGGTGGTGGGAGTTGTTGGAGACATGCCAAAGTTCCGAAGCTTTCTGTGAAAATAGAGGTGTTGCTGTGCTTTCTTGGCCATGACACCAGTTCTGGAGAAATTGTTCATGATATTTATTTCTAGGAACTTGACCCTGACTACGGGTGCTGTCTGTACGCAGCTTGTACGTTCTCCCCGTGGCCTATGTGGGTTATCTTCGGGTGCTCCAGTTTCTTCCCATACCCCAAAGGACGTTCAGGTTTGTAGGTTAACTGGCTTGGTAAAATTGTAATATTGTTCCCAGTGTTCCTTGTAGGATAGCCTTAGCTTGCGGGGATCACTGGTCGGCATGAACCCGGTTGGCCGAGGGGGCCCGTTTCCTCGCTGTATCTCTAAATTAAACTACACTAAATATCTGGTGGACATGGTGGCACAGTGCATTTCCTCCCTGGATGCTGTAGAAAGGTTTTGAGTTGTCCGTTTCTGCTGAGTCGCAGCTGGGCGTCGCTGAGACATCGAGCTTTAGGTCTGCAGTATTGACTCAAGGTGTGAGCGAGGAGAGAAACAAGGATTTGCCAAGTGTGCAGAGATGGTTTTGCGCTGGATTCCAATTCACGGTCTCCGAGTTATTTTGGGCAAATATTGGAACTGACACAGAGTTGGTGATTATGACTTACATAGAATCTGACGTGACCCTCAAGTAAGTCAGGGAGTGCCTGTAACTTGGAAATAAACATCATTCAAGCAAGAGAGATATGAACACCAATGTTATAAAGGACCAGTCCACTGTTACACCCCTTTAGAGTTCATTTAGACACAACTGAGCAAACTGGTTTCCCCTTTGGCCTTAATACTTCACATGTTTGCATATTACATAAGTAGATTTTACAATTTAATTGCTGGAAAGAATTGGATTAGGAAATTTAACCATATTAAAGTTTGTTTCTAAAATGGCTGACAATTATAGGAATAGCTCCAATTGAAACTCTAAACTAAACTAAACTAGCTAGCTAGATAGAGCTCTTAAGGATAGCGGAGTCAGGGGGTATGGGGAGAAGGCAGGAACAGGGTACTGCTTGTGAATGATCAGCCATGATCACATTGAATGGCGGTGCTGGCTCGAAGGGCCGAATGGCCTACTCCTGCACCATTTGTCTATTGTCTATTGTCTATAATGCTGTCTCTCTAAATTAAAGTGTGTCAAAGGGGATTAAAACTCTTGATGACCACAACAAATACTAATTTCTTAGTATTTGCATTTATTAGTAGTCGAGGGCGGCACGTTGGCACAGTAATAGAGCTGCTGCCTTACAGCGTCAGAGACACGAGCTCAATCTTGACTATGGGTGCTGTCCGGACGGAGTTTGCATGTTCTGCCTGTGACCACATGGGTTTTCTCCAGGTGCTCCGGTTTCCTACCACTTTCCAAAGGTACAGGTTTCCTACCACTTTCCAAAGGTACAGGTACAGGTTCGTAGGTTGATTGGCTTCTGTAAGTAGTAGCTACTGTGTAGGATAGAACTAGTTTACCGGTGATCACTGGTCAGCGCGGACTCGGTGGGCCAAAGGTCCTGTTTTCATGCTATATCTCTAAACGGAACGAAAAACATAAGCAGGTTTGTAGGTCAATTGGCTTCCATAAACTGTCCTCATAGTGCAGGATAGGACTGGTGCACGGGTAATCGCTGGTTGGCGTGGTCTCAGTAGGAAGAAGGGCCTGATACCCCACAGTATCTCTAAGCTAAACTGAACCTGCATTTCTACAGCAGCTTTCTCAAGTTCAGCATATCCCAGTGTAATCTAACGCCACTAAGCCACACGTCCTTGGTAGAAACATTGCAGCTAATTTCAACAGAGCTAGCTCTCATCAACGGCAACGGAAATTACTGGATCCTCTGGTGTTGACAAAAGATAATATTGGACACCGGAGATAATTCCTCTGCTCTTCATCAAATAAAATTTGGCGATCACTTCATTCCTCCAATGCTGGTAGACGGTACTTCAGTTTAATTTATCCTAAATACCCCCTCTGCACTTCACTCCAATAGTTTAGTTTCTTCAGTTTAGTGTAGAGATACAGCACGGAAACAGGCCCTTTGGCCCACCATCCACACTGACCACCGATCCCCGCACATTAACACTCTCCTGCACACACTAGGGGTCCAATCTACACATACACCAAGCCAATTAACCTACAAACCTGTACACCTTTAGAGTACGGGAGGAAAGCGAAGATCTCGGAGAAAACCCACGCTGGTCACAGGGAGAACGTACAAACTCCGTACAGGGAAGCACTCGTAGTCGGGTTCGAACCCGGGTCTCTGGCGCTGCAAGTGCTGTAAGGCAGCAACTCTACCGCTGCACCACCACACCGCCAATGGCTGCATAGATATTTAGGCTCAAGTTTCGGGTGTCAGACTTGAACTCACGACCTTCTGCCCCAGCTCCTTGTGGAGATCTACCTTGCTGTGACTCTCCAGTGAAAGGTTGAGGAATCCATTTCTCCATGATCCGAGCTCCCACATATTTGTACAGTAACTCCAAACCCAGGGAGATTCATCATCTCTTATAACTTTATCATGGGTTTAATTATTTTATTAAATATCATGTTTCCAAATCATTTGGATCCGCTGGAATTGCTTTTGACGTCTCCAAATACCAGAGATATTTAAAATTACTGAAGATAGACACAAAAAGCTGGAATCAAGGGAGAAGGGGAGAAGTTGGACACGGGTTACTGATTGTGGATGATCAGCCATGATCACAATGGATGGCGGTACAGGCTCGAAGGGCCGAATGGCCTCCTCCTGCACCTATTTTCTCTGTTTCTATGTTTCTACGACATTAAACTAATGTCATTGAATTCATCGCCTCTCGAGATGGAATAACATTTATCAGCTGCCGTTGAAAACTTGCCATTTGCTTACCTTAACACACTACCATGGGACAATGTTGATGAAACCAGTAACCAAGGTGCTAAAATCTTAAAAAATAATATTTAAACAGTCCAAATCCAGCTGCCTGATGCTGAGCATTGTGCAGTTACGCAACCCATTGTAAATGTTACAGTAGACTAGTTTCTGTGACTTCAACCGCAGTGTTTTCTTTTCCCAGTTGCCTGACAGACATCCCTCTCATTAATATGCATTGCTGCACTTCTGGGGATTAAAAGCACCAAAATATTCTTTCATCAGGACTCACAGCAACTAATCGCATACAGTCGAGAAGCTACATGGGCCTTCCTCATGACATCCTTCCTTCCTCTGTTACAATCAATTACTGAGGAAAAACTTCCAAGATTTCTCCTTCCTCCCGCTGCGCACGGGGGTTTCTATAACTACCCCAGAGAATAACGGATCACAACTTCAGAAAGCAGTCTCCACTCTGGTCAGGGCCACAGAAGCCAACTCCGCTTACTCCATTTCTTCCTCTCTTCCCCTGTCGAAGCAGTTGTATGGTGTCTCAATACTCTCCGGGCAGGTATTAGGTTCTCGGAAGAGGGATTGCGAGCAAACGTCCCAGCGTAAATTGAACAGCATTCGCGGCAAGCGGGATTTCTGTCTTAAAATACGATCACCGACAGACTTATCTAACCATTAACAAAGTTTTTTAAAAACCATCAGCTCGCGGTCCCCGTCGTAGACCACTGCAGAAAGGATATCCAGAAAGAAGAAAAGCATGGAAATCCGTTGGAATAAAGGACATGGGAGGCAACTGGAGAAAACCCACGCCGGTCACAAGGAAAACGTACAAACTCCGTACAGGCAGCACCCGTGGTCAGGATGGAATCCGGGACCCTGGCGCTGTGAGGCAGCAACTCTACCGCCGCGCCACCGTGCCGCCCTTCTGCACTTTCTCAGTAAACCTTCTAAGTTATTCCTCCACTCTGACCACAATGGAAGTCTCGCAGAAAATGGAAAGAATGTGAAACTTGCAACTGCAGGAACTGGGTGCTTAATGAAATATCAGACTTAAAGTGTGCTTGAGAGGCACATAAACAGGAGGACAACTGGTCAGGACCATAACTTGTCCCTGTCCTGCACATTTTATGCCAGTCTCCTTCATTATAAGTGCCCTGAACAGTTTAACGCTAATCAAATAAATAACATCAAGAAGGAATTCTGAAAATTGGGCTAAAGATGGTAATGGACTCCTGTGTTGAGAGAATAAAACATGATGTGCACTTTCTCTGCTCAGTCAAATGGTCAAGGAATGGGGGGAAATAATTTCCACAACTATCTAAAATCTCAGTTGAATAGAATTGCAGAGTGTGGGAAATGGAAGCCATCTCTTGCGGAGCCAAATTGTATCCTTTGTTTCACAAGTGAAAAGGTTTCAATTTCTCAAACAATCTTGAGATTGGCATTAAGAACCGGTGCTTTACTGAGGTTATTCACCTTTTCATTCTGCTGTGTACGCTGCACAGAAACGATATAGAAATGAGGGGCAAAAGTTTGGAGAACATTTTAGAATTTTAAAACTTTGCTGTGATAGTCCGACACATACGAAAACCAGTCCCCCCGTTTAATTCACCGTTAAACCAAGAGTTGGAAACTAAGAGTATAAGAAAATAACTGCAGATGCTGGTACAAATCGATTTATTCACAAAATGCTGGAGTAACTCAGCAGGTCAGGCAGCATCTCGGGAGAGAAGGAATGGGTGACGTTTCGGGTCGATCTCGACCCGAAACGTCACCCATTCCTTCTCTCCCGAGATGCTGCCTGACCTGCTGAGTTACTCCAGCATTTTGTGAATAAGTTGGAAACTAAGATCTAGCCTTTGATATTGGAACAAAAAAAACAAACAAATAAGTATTTTTCATAATATTTCAGCGAACCTTGAATTCTTGGAAGTCAAGCTGTTTAAATTATTTATCCTTAAAGCATAGATGTTAAGAGTTATTGCATGCAGCTATACGTTTTAGTAATCTAGGCGTAACGGTAGAGTTGTTGCCTTACAGCACCAGAGACCCAGGGCAACATGACCTTTTGGGTCAGTATCCTTCTTCAGACTGATTGTGGGGGGAGGGGAGGGGAGAGAGCTGGGAGAGAGAAGAGAGCAGTGCAACACATGGCAGGTGATAGGTAGACACAGGTGAGGGGGGGTTGAGAGGTAGATGGTTGGAACAAAGGCTGGAGATTAAAACCAAAGGTGTGAGACGAACAGTGCAAACTATTTAGATCGATAGAGTCTGAAGAAGGGTCTCGACCCGAAACGTCACCCATTCCTTCCCTCCAGAGATGCTGCCTGTCCCGCTGAGCTAATCCAGCATTTTGTGTCTAACCACAGGTGACATACGGTCCATCCAGAAGATAAACACAAAGTGCTGGAGTAACTCAGAGGGTCAGGGAACATCGCTGGAGAAAAAGGATGGGTGACGTTTCAGGTCGGGACCCTTCTTCGGACTGAAAAAGGGTCCTGACCCGAAGCGTCGCCATCCTTTTCCCCCAGCGATGCTGCCTGTCCTGCTGAGTTTCTCCAGCACTTCGTGTCTATTTTCGGTATATTACCGGCATCGGCAATTCCTTTCTACACGTAGTGTTCATCCAGTCTGCATTGGTTTCTACAGACTGTGCTGCCAAAGGGAACATGTAAAGGACAAGGTGGTTTTACTCAAGATTAGCCAGAAGCAATCGTAACCTGACAGCATGATGTACTGATAATACGTTCTTTTGTTTGTCCAACAAGCCTTTCCTCCTTACTAGTTACGACATTGCCTCGCAGAGTCATTTGAGAGCCAAGTGGGAAGAATCCCAGTTTCCAATCATACATCTACCCCTGCAGGCTCCATCAGTTGCCAAGTTGACTCGTCAATCAACAGAGTCTTGGATAGCTACAGGGCCGTGTGCCTCAGGTTTTGCGTTTCCAAATCTGCTACAGCAAGTTGACTTCATTTCAGACTTCCATTAGTAGATACATGATATTAAGGGCATATCGATCTCAAATGGACTTCTCCTACATCCCTCCCCCACCCCACCCCATGGAGATTTCAGCTATTGTTTTTATTAGGTACCGTTTGCAAGCAATTTGAAATTCTCTATCTGGGACCAAAGTCCATTTTTGATTTTAGCTCCTTTTGTTTCCTCTGTATTGATTCTTGAACCATCTCAACAGTAGTTTAGTTTAGTTTAGTTTGAGATACAGCATGGAGACGGTCCTGATGACCAACCAAGTCCACGCCATCCATCCATCACCTACACATTAGTTCTATCCTACACACCAGAGACAATTTACAGAAGCCAATTAACCTACAAACCCACACTCTTTGGAGTGTGAAAGGAAACCGGACACCCGGAGTAAACCCACGCAGGTCAGGGGAAGAACGTACAAACTCCGTACAGACAGCACCAGTAGTCAGGATTGGACCCGTCTCACTAGCACTGTAAGGCAGCAACTCTACCGCTGTGCTACTGTGCCACTCTTTTTCTCTCCAACAAGATACACAATCCTTTCCAGTCCTGGTTTCAAATCAGCCTGTTGAAGTGTGTTGCAAAAATGTTGAGTCAAACTTGGATGACCAGATAAGCTTAAGGTTTAACCTACATTTTACTGCAAAAGTGCTGGAGTAACTCAGCAGGTCAGGCAGCATCTCTGGAGAAAATGCATCAATCTGAGGAAGTCACCCGAAACGTCACCTATCCATGTTCTCCAGAGACGCTGCCTGACTTGCTGAGTTACTCCAGCACTGCGTGTCCTTTTGTGTAAACCGGCATCTGCAGTTCCTTGTTTTCAGACCTGACATCAAAAGGAAAACATTGGGGTTTTTTTTTTCATTCTGAGTAAATGGCCAAATATCATAAACTCCCAGAGGGCGGTTGTGATATTATCTTCAAGCAAAAATAAATGCAGATACTCATTTTCAAATGCGGTTCATTCTACTTACATCGACAAGTTCCACCAGCGTCACAAAAACGGTATGTTCCTCCCACTTAATAGCGGGAATGAAGGCAGCTATAAAATACCGCCTGCAAGCGGAGTGAATTAATGATAAAATAACATGTCATTTGGGTTGTCGACCCGTCCTTAAGGTGACACGTAGGTCAGTGAGGCTGCATGAGTCTTTAATTCAGCCGCGTCACCTGGCTCCCAGCCTTCAATCTCCCCGATTATGCGGGCGAAACATGAAATCTCATACATTGGCTGTCAAACTGTGCAACCAGTGTACAGAAAGGACACTGACGTTCCTTAAAAATCCAATAAACTTGATTGAATTACACTTCCTTTCCTCTCCTTGAAATCACACACACTTTTTTTCAAGTAGTGTATCTCAGGAAATAAGCAAAGACAATTTCCTTCGTGAAATGCTAGAAGGCAGAAAGGGGTCCAGGCTGCTGGCTGGGACGCCTGGCCTAATTAAGAAGTCACCCTACTGAGTTGAAACTGATCTCAGTACAGGATAAAGGAACTACCTAAGTAACTTTACATTTCCAGTGCATTAATAGGTTTTGACTGAAGCATTTATATGCAGTTAATGAAGCATTTTTTCCCACTGTATTATAATTGCTTGACACATTGCCCGGAGAAAAAAACACAAATCTTAAAACGATTCACTTAGAACAGGAGATTTCAAAAAATATCAGTATGAAGTGCATCTACAGAAGAGAATCTCTTAACATTTGTGCGTCTTCTAATGAAACAAGCCAGCGATACATATGTCAATACATTTATGAAATGCTGAACGTAAATTGAAATGTTTGGAGGGTGTGTATGAAACTTGGCTCAAAAGACATTCAGATACTCAACAACTGCACTGCAGAACCTTATTACCAATACTGAGAAGAAAACAGATTATTATAATCAGGCAATTTTTGACACAATAACCATTTAGGTCGATACGTTATAAGAGCAATTACACGTATTTCAATTATTTGAAGTACTGCAATAACTTGAGATAATCTAATGTCATAAAAAGCATTGCATCAATGGAAGAATGTTTCTATCCTTAAATGAGAACAAATAGAACAGGAAACTTCTTCCTTAAATGAGATAAAGTTGGGACGACACAGTGGCGCAGCGGTAGAGTTGCTGCCTCGCAGCGCCAGAGACCCCGGTTCGAAACTGACTACAGGTGCTGTTTGTACAGAGTTTGTACGTTCTGCCCGTGACCTGCGTGGGTTTTCTCCGGGATCTCCGGTTTCCTCCCACATTCCAAAGGTGCACAGCTTTGTAGGCTAATTGGCTTGGTATAATTGTAAATTGTCCCTAGTGTGTGTAGGATAGCGTCCGTGCGCGGGGATGGCTGGTCGGCGCCGGGCCGGGTGGGCCGAAGGGCCTGTTTCCGCGCCGTAACTCTACACTAAAGACACTAAACGCCGTAACACTACACTAAACTGACAAAGAGGAACAGAGGACATATTTAGGATGCTTTACTGGGTGTACATTTCTGGTGAGCTGTGCATCTAACTGACAAAGCAAGGTTTAAAACAGTTAGACTGATAATTGGATTTAGATAGGTGAAAACAATTAATTGACAACCGCCCAAACTGGCGGCAGACGTCCAACTGACCTGACAGACAGAATTATCAATCGTTTTGCCTTGAATCGCATTGACTTCCTATTAACTAACCACTGAAAAGGGCTCACCAAGTTTATAAAAATATCTGAAGTGCCAATCTTCTCAGTGGTGTTCAGGATACACACCCCATGATGTTATGAGGATAGAAAAGAGCAATAAAACTACACTAAAATAAACATTATTTTAAAAAATGTACAAAGTCACTCGAAAAATCAATTTTAAACTCCTATTGCCATCGGCAGTGGCTATTAAAAATGTTCGGGGACCAATTTAACCATATCAGCTTTGGTTCGAAGGCCACAATAACCACAAATATTACATTTAGTTCTTTTTTTAAACAAGAATTGAATTTCTCTGACAATGCACAACAGAGGACCTGTTTTTAATTTCCCCAACATCTGCAAAAATAAATTCTAAAGCTCTAATAAAAATAAACACACTAAAAAAAGTCATTCTTATAAACAACAACTTCAATCAATTGGGACATCTGCATCTGGTTATACGGCTAGAAATGGTGTGAAAATGCCTGGATTTACATATTCCACCCACATCATCTTTCCTTTCCTTCCCTTAGTTTTTAAGTTTCTTTGTGTTTTGACCAAGTGTGTGTACGAGTGATTTATTCACAAGTCTCCAACAATGCCATTATAGTTTAGTTTAGTTTAGAGATACAGCACGGAAACAGGCCCTTCGGCCAACCACGACCAGCGATCCCCGCACATTAATACTATCCTACACACACACACACTAGGGACATTTGTTTTAGATTTACCAAGCCAATTTACCTACATAACTGTGTGTCTTTGGAGGTCATGGGGAGAACGTACAAACTCCGTACAGATAGCACCAGCCGGGATCGAACCCAGATCTCTGGCACTGCAAGCTCTGCAAGGCAGTTACTCTACCGCTGCGCCACCGTGCCGACCTGCAGCGTGGACGTTATCAGCAAGGAGAAAGGAGAAAAATGAATGCATTAATCTACTCCTTCGCTTGTTACACAATCCATCCTATCTGAGAAGTAGCGAACCACTGATTGACATATTTCCCTTGCTAAACAATCAAGATTTTACTGCTTGCAGAATTACAGACACTTGCAGGAAAAAAATAAACAACAATTCTAAGTCGTCTCCTTGCCTAAAGACAGGAAAGTTAGAATGTGTAGGAATGAACTGCAGACGCTGGTTAACACCGAAGATGGACACAAAATGCTGGAGTAACTCAACGGGTCAGGCAGCATCTCTGGAGGAAAGGAATAGGTGACATTTCAGGTCAAGACCCTTCATCAGACTCAGGTCCAAAGAAGTCTGAAGCAGGGTCCGACCCGAAACGTCACCCATTCCTTCTCTCCTGAGATGCTGCCTGACCTGCTGAGTTACTCCAGCATTTTGTGAAATAAATACCTTCGACTTGTACCAGCATCTGCAGTTATTTTCTTACAGGTCCGAAGAAGGGTCTCGACCTGAAGCATCATCTATTCCTTTGGTGCCTGACCCGCTGAGTTAGTCCAGCATTTTGTGTCTATCTTTGGGAGATTTATAAGCATATATACCTCAAGTTATCTGCCACAGCGCTTTAAGGTATGGACTACATTAATTTCTGAGGACGTGTGAACGGAATTAAACGTGGGTGGTACAGTGGAGGAACAGTGGAGCTGCTGTCTTACAGCGCCAGGGACCCGGGTTCGAACTCGACTATGGGTGCCGTCTGTATGGAGTTTGTCCGTTCTCCCTGTGACCCCGTGGGTTTTCTCCGGGTGCTCCGGTTTTGTCCCACACTCCAAAGACGTGCAGGTTTGAAGGTTAATTGGGTCCGGTTAAAGTGTAAATTGTCCCGAGTGCGTGTAAGATAGTGCTAACGTACAGGGTAGTCGCTGGTCAGTTGTTTTAAAAGTACCACGGTAGTGATATCGACAATTCCGTCAGTGGGTGGTTGAAGCTGTGGTTTCCTTTGCCACAGAAGGCTGTGGAGGCCAAGCGAATGGATATTTCTAAGGCAGAGATAGATAGATTCTTGATTAATACGGGTGTCTTGGGTTATGGGGAGAAGGCAGGAGAATGGGGTTGAATTGGGGGAGGCAGGCGAATTGGCATTGGTAAAAATTGGAAATTGTCCCGAGTGAGAAGAAAGAAGGATAGTGACTACAGCACAACTGATCGATTGCCTGTCTTTGTACAACTTGGGTGCATGGATAGCCTGTATCGTGTATGGAGAGGATGGTGAAGTGTAACATATCATATCATATATATACAGCCGGAAACAGGCCTTTTCGGCCCTCCAAGTCTGTGCCGCCCAGTGATCCCCGTACATTAACACTATCCTACACCCACTAGGGACAATTTTTTTTTTTTTACATTTACCCAGCCAATTAACCTACATACCTGTACGTCTTTGGAGTGTGGGAGGAAACCGAAGATCTCGGAGAAAACCCACACAGGTCACGGGGAGAACGTACAAACTCCTTACAGTGCAGCACCCGTAGTCAGGATCGAACCTGAGTCTCCGGCGCTGCATTCGCTGTAAAGCAGCAACTCTACCGCTGCGCTACCGTGCCGTCAACATCGTCAATAATCTTTCAGAGGTTGGAGATGGTGTTGGAGATGGTGCAGGGATGAGGGGGGGGAAAAAAAGTGATTTTATTACCAGAACCATAAAATGCACTCATTCACTTAATAGCTCCACATAAACTTGAATTTTTATTACGCCTGCTGCTATTCTCAGCAATTCCAGGGTAATTTTTGATTGCAATGTGAGAGTTCTGTTGCACCCTGAAGTTACTGATTGTGAAGGAATACTATTGTGCTGCAGATATTGCTCCACTGTGCTTTGTGGACGTCTGGTTTTCATTTCCTGGATCTGTTCTGAGATTATCCCATTTAGCACGATGATGCACACACACACAAACTGTCTCCAGAGCTCAATCCGACCAACGTTTAGTTCAGTTTATTTTAGGGATACAGCGCGGAAACTAGCCCACCGAGTCCGCACCGACCAGCGACCCCCGCACATCAACACACTAGGGACAATTTACCACTTGTACCAAGCCAATTACCCTACATACCTGTACGTCTTCGGAGTGTGGGAGGAAACCAAAGGTCTCGGAAAAAACCCCACGCAGGTCACGGGGAGAACGGACAAAATCCTGACAGACAGCACCCGCAGTCGGGATCGAACCCGGGTCTCCTGCGCTGCAAGCGCTGTAAGGCGGCAACTCTACATTCATTTCCAGGATGTAAATTGATGAGAGTACAGTAGTCTAGCACAGTAAACAAAGAGGGGACGCTGCGGTGGGCCGCCAAGGATGAAGGGGTGCAGGCAGGACACATTCTTGAGGAGGACTTGACCAGCTCAACTTCGCCAGTACAACTCTCTTCCCTCCAGTTCCCTCTCCTCTACTTTCATTCTGAAGGAATCCGACCGAAACGTCACCCATCCTTTTTCTCCAGAGAAGCTGTCTGACCCGTTGAGTTACTGCAGCACCTTGTGTCAATCTTCGATATGTACCAGCATCTGCCGTTCCTTTCTACACAACTTTGCCCGTCATTGAGTGATGCAGGCCCTTCGGCCCAACTTGCCCACACTGGCCAACATGTCCCAGCTACACTAGTCTCACCTGCCCGCGTTTGGCCCACATCCCTCCAAACCTGTTCTACCCACATACCTGTCTAACTGTTTCATAAAAGTTGGGATAGTCCCTGTCTCAGCTACCTCCTCTGGCAGCTTGTTCCATACACCCACTACCCTTTGTGTGAAAAGGTTACCCCTCAGATTCCAATTAAATCTTTTCCCCTTCACCTTAAAATCAATGCGATGTCTTGGTTGATGCCAGGTTTGCACAGGCTGGGGATTTTACTCAATGAGGTTCAACCCAGCGGTATTAATGCAACTTAACAGGCTGTGCAGGCTATTTCAGAGAGTGGTAAGGAGGCAACAGCATTGTTTCGGTCAATGGTCTTACACTGAACCGCAGTGGCGTGGACTATTTTCTAAATAGAGAGAGAATTCAGAAATCGGAAGTGCAAAGTGACATAGGAGTGCTGGTGCAGGATTCCCAAAAAGTTAATCTGCAATTCGAATCGGTAGTAAAGAAAGACAACTCAATGCGAGCATTTATTTCAAGAGGGCCTGTATACAAAAACAGGGATGTAATGTTAAGGCTCTTTCAGGCACTGGTAAGGCGGAATTTGGAATATTGTGAGTAATTCTGGGCACCATATTTTTTATATTTAGAGATACAGCGCAGAAACAGGCCATTCGGCCCACCGGGTCCACGCCGCCCAGCGATCCCCGCACACTAACACTATCCTACACCCACTAGGGACAATTTTTTTTTAACATTTGCCCAGCCAATTAACCTACACGCCTGTACGTCTTGAGTGTGGGAGGAAACCGAAGATCTCGGAGAAAACCCACGCAGGTCACGGGGAGAACGTAAAACTTCGTACAGACGGCGCCCTTAGTCAGGATCGAACCCGAGTCTCTGGTGCTGCATTCGCTGTAAGGCAGCAACTCTACCGCTGCGCCACCGTGCCGCTGAGGAAGGACGTGCTGGCTCTGGAGAGGGTCCAGAGGAGGTTTACAAGAATGATCCCAGGAATGAGAAGGTTAACCCATGATGAGTGTTTGTCAGCACTGGGCCTGTACAAGCCGGATTTTAGAAGGATGAGTGGGGGGGACCTCATCGAAACATACAGAATAGTCAAAAGCTTGGATAGAGCAGATGTGGAGTGGATGTTTCCACTTGTGGGAGAGTCTAGGACTGGCGGTCATAGCCTCACAATTATAGGACATTCCTTTAGGAAGGAGATGAGGAGAAATTTCTTTAGTGGTGAATCTGTGGAATTTAGGGGTGATGAATCTGTGGAATTCTTTGACACAGAAGGCTGTGGAGGCCATGTCAGCAGATATTTTAAAGGCAGAGATAGATAGATTTTTGATTAGTACGCGTGCAGAGGTTATGGGGAGAAGGCAGGAGAATGGGGTTAGGAGGGAGAGATGGATCAGCCATGATTGAACGGTGTAGACTTGATGGGGCCGAATGAATTAATTCTACTGCTATTCCTCATGACCTTATGACAATAGACAATAGACAATAGGTGCAGGAGTAGGCCATTCGGCCCTTCGAGCCAGCACCACCATTCAATGTGATCATAGCTGATCATTCTCAATCAGTACCTCGTTCCTGCCTTCTCCCCATACCCCCTGACTCCGCTATCCTTAAGAGCTCTATCTAGCTCTCTCTAATGCATTCAGAGAATTGGCCTCCACTGCCTTCTGAGGCAGAGAATTCCACAGATTTACAACTCTCTGACTGAAAAAGTTTTTCCTCATCTCAGTTCTAAATGGCCTACCCCTTATTCTTAAACTGTGGCCCCTTGTTCTGGACTCCCCCAACATTGGGAACATGTTTCCTGCCTCTAACGTGTATACAAGCCTAGTTCTGGACTCCCCCAACATTGGGAACATGTTTCCTGCCTCTAATGTGTCCAATCCCCTAATTATCTTATATGTTTCAATAAGATCCCCCCTCATCCTTCTAAATTCCAGTGTATACAAGCCTAATTGCTCCAGCCTTTCAACATACGACAGTCCCGCCATTCCGGGAATTAACCTAGTGAACCTACGCTGCACGCCCTCAATAGCAAGAATATCCTTCCTCAAATTTGGAGACCAAAACTGCACACAGTACTCCAGGTGCAGTCTCACCAGTAATGTGCGGGAATTGCTGGTCGGCGCGGACCCGGTGGGCCGAAAGGGCCTGTTTCTGCACTGTATCTCTAAACTAATTTCGCTGACTACAGCGAGCCAAGTGGATCAGATGTGAACTAGAGCAGGGATGGAGTTAAGGTCAGACTTACTTCCTTGAGAGACATTAGTGCTCCCTATTCCTCATGCCACTGGAGTGAAGACAGCAATATCACATAATGGGGGTTCACCAAAAAAAAACGTTTCCCTTTGCTCTCAATAGCCAGCAATTATTATCCACAAGACAAACGAGTATATTCATCATACTGACTGATATTGCAATACCTTACAACATTTAGGATTATTCATTTCTCTGTGGAATGTACCTCTCCTAAGTAATCCAATATTTCAGTTTGTTAATATTCAGATGATTCTTTTAAAACGAAGAATTTATTGGGAAAGCTCAGTATTTCACTGCACACAAAATTTATATTGGAAGAAAAGTTTAATCATTTCTGTATAAAAGTCTTTTTATTGATTTATCTTTTCAAAACTGCCTTCAGAACATACAGACAAAACTAGAGTAACTCAAAGGGTCAGGCAGCATCTGTGGTGAAAATGGATAGGCAATATTTTGGGACAGGACCTGAAGAAGGGTCCCAATGTGAAACATTGTCGAAAAATAGAAACATAGAAAAATAGGTGCAGGAGTAGGCCAATCCACCCTTCGAGCCAGCACCGCCATTCAATATGATCATGACTGATCATCTAAAATCAAAGGTTTCTAAGGTCTTTTATTGTCATGTGTACCAATTAAGGTTCAGTGATATGCGAATTACCATACAGCCATACAAAAAAAAAAGCTACAGGACCCACAACTACATAAAAGTTAACATAAACATCCACCACAGCAGATTCCCCACAATCCTCACTGTGAAGGAAGGCAAGTGTACGTCTTTGGAGTGTGGGAGGAAACCGGAGTACCAGGAAAAAACGATGTAGTCACAGGGAAAACGTACAATCTCCGTACAGACACCACCCATAGTCAGGATCAAACCCGGGTTTCTGGCGCTGTAAGGCAGCAACTCTACCGCTGCGCCAGTGTGGTGTTGGCTAAATCAAATGTTTTGTTTGTAGTGAATGATTAGGCCGATCTGTAGGATGACCAATAGGTGGTTGTATGAAGAAGCAAGGAAATGTAGATGCTGGTTTATACAAAAGGACACAAAGTGCTGGAGTACGGCAGGCAGCATCTCTAGAGAACATGGATAGGTGATGTTTCAGCTTGGGATCCTTCTTTGGACTGACCCGATATGTTACCCAGCGATGCTGCCTGAGCCGTTGTGCTACACCAGCACTTTGTGTCCTTTAGATGCACGAATGGCCTTCTTTGCAATTTCCAGTAGTGGCTCACCTCTTCCTGCTGTGGGGAGCATTCGGAGAAACGGTGATTTTGATAAATAGTCAGAACCTCGCAACTAACTGCAGGAGACAAGAGCAGAGAACTGAGATGAGGAAAAACCATTTCACCCAGAGAGTTGAGAATCCGTGGAATTCTCAGCCACAGAAGGAAGTGGAGGCCAAGTCACTGGATGTTTTCAATAGGGAGTTAGGTGTAGCTCTTATGGCTAAAGGAATCAAGGGATATGGGGGGGGGAAAGGCAGGAAAGGGGTACTGATTTTAGATGATCAGCCATCATATTGAATGGCGGTGCTGGCTCAAAGGGCCGAATGACCTACTCCTGCACCTATTTTTCTATGTTTCTTCTATGTCCGCGCTCTACTAAAAGATCTTCTGGGAAAGGAAGCTATCTCTTGCTGGAAGTTAAGAGTCCACCAAGGAAATTGATTACTCCACGCGAGTTATTACACAGTGATTTCCAATAACCAAGCTGCAATTTCTTTTGTATTAACTGCGGTAGTGAAAGACTTTGCTTCTGAAGCCGCAGCAAGGGGGAACACAGGCCTCAAATGTTTGAATATATGAGAGACATTTCTTTCCCTTACACCAATGTAACATTGTAAATTGTGATGACAGACACCAAATATGGCGAAGGATTATGTTTTGAGGGGAAGAGGGCTTGTTATATTATTCGATTTCATTTGAACAGTCAAAATAGCTCCAATGGCTTACAGTGAATGGCATGTTCCATGCAATGATACCTTTTGAGTTCCTCTATTAAAGAGGGTGCATAATCAATTTACGCTATATTAGACGTCATGCTATATCAGCATAGCAGTAAAGGACTTTTCAACGGTTCTTGAATCGACCATCACAAAAGTATGCCTTGAGCAATGTAGCTTACACCACAGGTATCCAACTTCATAATGTTCCCTATAAGTAACCACATCAGATTTCTGTATCCAATCTTTTTTTCTAACTTGGTTAAACTATTAGGTGAGATTCCGGAGTCGGCAAGTTATAATGTGCCGTCGTTAATGTTGCATTGAAGCCAAAGACATTTCAGACCACAAACCTTAGGCGGTGCAGCGGTAGAGTTGCTGCCTTACAGCGCTTGCAGCGCCAGAGACACGGGCTCGATCACGACTACGGGCGCTGTCTGTACGGAGTCAGTACGTTCTCCATGTGACCGCATAGTTTTTCCTCCAAGATCTTTGGTTTCCTCCCACACGCCAAAGACATACAGATATCTAGGTAAATTGGCTTGGTGAATGTAAAAATTGTCCCTAGATAGTGTCTAGGATAGTGTTAATTTGCGGAGGGGTCGCCAAAATGAAGTGAATTGTCTTCAGTTGTCGCCGACAGGGTCGTAGCTTGTCGCGGGTAGACGTAGGTTGACTTCAGTTGTTGTAGGTTGTTGCCTGCGTGGTCGTAGGTTGTCGTAGGTGCGGTCGTAGGTGGACGTCCTAAGTCATGATGGCTGGATCGCCGGTAGCTTGCCGTAACTTGACATCGACTAGGTGGTAGGTTGTTGTAGCTTGTCGTAAGCATTGTCATATGGGGGGGGTCCAGTCACTGGTTTTTCGGCGACCTGCTACGACTATGCAGTCGCCGGCAGTCGCCTAAGTGGGCAGGCCACTTACATCTTCTGCACTGTGTGGGACTCTTTCCCTTCAGTTAATTCTGCAAGGAAAAATACAACGTGTCTGATGAGGTGAAGGCAGATATTAATTGGTGACAACTAGCTTGAACTGTGTCTAGCCACTCTCAAAATGGGGTCCTGGGTTGTACGAGATCAAATGGATAAGGAGCAGGAGTAGGTTACATGGCTCCCTCAAGCTTGTTCTGTCATGATAAGATCATGGCCAGTTTGTAACCTCAACTTTCAGTCCAATCAATCCACAAAAAAACTTTCACCCCCTTCCTTATCAAGTAACTTTCTGCCCCTGTCATTAAATAAGTATTTGGTTTACAGTTTCGTTTATTGTCACGTGTACCGAGGTACAGTGAAAAGCTTTTGTTGCGTGCTATCCAGTCAGTGGAAAGACAATACATAATTACAATCGAGCTGTATACAGATAAGGGAATAACATTTAATGCAAAGTAAAGTCCGATCAAGGATAATCCGAGGGTCACCAATGAGGTAAATAGTAGATCAGCACTGTTCTCTGGTTGTGGTAGGATGATTCAGTTGCCTGATGAAAGCTGGGAAGAAACTGCCCCTCAATCTGGAGGTGTGGTTTTTCACACTTCTGTACTTTTTGCCTGATGGGAGAGGGAAATATTCAAGGTCTCTGCTTCAATCGCTCTTTGAGGAAGAGACGTCCGAAGACCAGGGCCGTCTTAACGCATGGGCTTGATGGACCCTTGCCCGGGGCCCCACGAGCATAGGGGCCCCATGCTGATCTGTGTATGTTGAGTGACTTGCAATAAATAAATACTACTTTAAAAATGTAGGTTCAATAAGTGCTTTTTTCGCAACATTTTCGGTCCCTAAGTGCTTCTCACAGCGATCTGTAAGTGCTTTTCACAACATGGGCGGCACGGTAGCGCAGCGGTAGAGTTGCTGCTTTACAGCGAATGCAGCTCCGGAGACTCAGGTTCGATCCTGACTACGGGTGCTGCACTGTAAGGAGTTTGTACGTTCTCCCCGTGACCTGCGTGGGTTTTCTCCGAGATCTTCGGTTTCCTCCCACACTCCAAAGACGTACAGGTATGTAGGTTAATTGGCTGGGTAAATGTAAAAATTGTCCCTAGTGGGTGTAGGATAGTGTTAATGTACGGGGATCATTGGGCGGCACGGACTTGGTGGGCCGAAAAGGCCTGTTTCCGGCTGTATATATATGATGATATGATATGAATGTAGCACCCTAAGTCCATCGCTAAGTGCTTTTCGGTAAGTGCTTTTCGCCGGCACGACAGGGGGGTGCTGGTAGGGAAAGGGGGGTGGGGGAGAGTAACGGTAGGGGCCCCAGTACACTGCTTTGTCCGGGGGCCCATAATGTTGTAAAAACGGCCCTGCCGAAGACTAGTTAAGTTCCGAGAGAAACAGTTTTGATTCATCTTTGTCGGAAATGCTGGGAGAGTGTGGGAGATGAGCCTGCAGCCCGCTTGCCATCATCCCACCACCCCCCCCCCCCTGCCCTGGCAGCAGATGATCCAACAAAGATGTACATATTCACAAAATGCTGGAGTAACTCAGCAGGCCAGGCAGCATCTCAGGAGAGAAGGAATGGGCGACGTTTCGGGTCGAGACCCTTCTTCAGACTGATGTCAGGGGGGCGGGACAAAGGAAGGATATAGGTGGAGACAGGAAGACAGTGGGAGATCTGGGAAAGGGGAGGGGAAGGGAGGGACAGAGGAAGGGCCTTGAAGAAGGGTCTCGACCCGAAACATCGCCCATTCCTTCTCTCCTAAGATGCTGCCTGACCTGCTGAGTTACTCCAGCATTTTGTGAATAAATACCTTCGATTTGTACCAGCATCTGCAGTTATTTTCTTAGTCAACAAAGATGTACAACTCTCTGTGTAAAATGTTGCCACAACTCAAATCTAGAGATGCCTTTCCTTGAACATCGCAGGCCAGGTGAAGGGTCTAAATCTGAATCGTTGACTGTCCATTTCTCTCCACAGATTCTGCCTGACCCACTGAGTTTTCCCACCAGCTCGCCTTTTTTTGCTCAGGATTTCAGCATCTGCAGTCTATTGCATCCTTTGTCCTTGTCCTGCCATTGGTTTTCCTTAGTTCTGGACTCTCCATTTAGAAGGATTGTGACTATCCTGTGCTTCTGTAACTAATATGGGTGGCACAGTGATGAGGCAGTAGAGCTGCTGCCTTAGGGGCCTGTCCCACTTTAGGCGAATTTAAGGCGACTGCCGGCGACTGTCAAAGTCGTAGCAGATCGCCAAACTTTTCTTTTACCCGACGACAATGACCACGACAATGCCGAGTCAGGTCGAGATTACAGCGTCTTCGGAAACATCGCAAAATTCCCACGCTGTCAATGCTTCTCCGGCGTCCTCATTTTCGCTGAAATCACTGACAAGTCGGTAAGTGCTTGAGAGTTTATAACATCTTGTATGGGTTACTTGAAAACCAAGCATCACTGTAACAAGGCATAAAATGGATTGACTTCCAGTTTACTAATAGCTGTATTAAAAAAAAAAAATGTTTTAAGTGGTTAAGTGTATTTTTGTGAAAAGTGTGTGGGCACTCTTTGAAAATGTACGGCAGATGCATATCTGGTTTCTGGGTTGCATATCTGGGTTGGGAGCCCACTTTAAATGTAATGGCTGATGGCCATAAACATCGCAAAATTCCCACACTTACCTAACCGTCAAACTGTCGCCTCCAATCTACCTGTCAAATGTCCTGACGGTAAATAAATTGGTTAAACACAAGCATTTTATGGTATTTTGAAATGACTTTACTTATTTTAATATAATGTGCTTCTAAATGCATCTAAGAGAACCTAGCAAACCTGGGGACAGCAGGCGACAGCACCTGCAATAAGCAACGATACCTGGCGACAAGCCAGCTGTCGCCGAGAAATTTCACTCCAGGTGATTTCTCAGCGGCACGCTGAGATCCACCACGATTCTTGGAAGACTCCTCACGATCATGCCCACGACACACTGCGAACTGTCGGTGACAGCCTAGTCGCCAGCAGTCGCCTTAAAATCGCCTAAAGTGGGACCGGCCCTTTACTGCGCCAGAGACCCGAGTTTGATCCTGACTACGGGTGCTTGGTACGGACCTTGCCATCTGATGAAGGGTCTCGACCCGTAACGTTACCTATTCCTTTTCTCCAGAGGTGCTGCCTGACCTGCTGAGTTACTCCAGCATTTTGTGTCTGTCTTTGGAGTTTGCACATTCTCTCTGTGACCATGCGCGTTTTCTCCGGGTGATCCGGTTTGCTCCAACATTCCAAAGACGTGCAGGTTTGTCGGTTTACCAGCTTCTGTAAGTTGTCCCAAGCATGTGGGATAGGACTACTGTACGGTGATCGCTGGTCGGCAAGGACTGGGTGGGCCGAAGGGCCTGTTTTCACGCTGTATTTCTCAAACCCTGAAACTTCAGGGAAAAAATCAGAATCTTTAAGTCTTGATATTGTTATCTCATCTTCACTCCACTAAGCTTAGGCAAAGTTTACTGAATCTGAATTCCTAAGACAAACCCCTCATTCCTGATAAAAATGGAATGTGTTCAGTTCAAGGATAGTCCGATGAATGAATCCCATCCATGTTAGTTCTAGGGCAAGGTGTAATCATGAATGGCAGAACCTTGCATTGGATGCAAGAATTTATAGGTAATATGTTGGAATTGAAACAGGTAATTACTGCTTAATTAAAATGAAGGTATTTGAAGCACAGAGACAGAATTCTTACAAAGGAACGATTCATTTGTTGGTTCCATTGCCTCAAAGAAAATGGACTAAATATTGTTATCTGATGTTATTGACATGGATATCTGTTATTTATCTTGAAATTGTGTAGGATTTTAATTAGGCCTATTAACCACATGGGAATAATCTGTCTTTGGTTTAGTTGAGTGTAGAGATACAGCTCAGAAACTGGCCCTTCGGCCCATCGAGTCCGCGCCGACCAGCGATCACCCCGTACACCAGCACCATCCTAGACTCGAGGGACAATTTACAATCTTTACCGAACCCAAACCCGTACCTCTTTGGAATGTGGGAGGAAACCGGAGTGCCCAGGGAAAGCCCACACGGTCACGGGGAGAACGTACAAACTCCGTACAGACAGCACCCGCAGTCAGAATCGAACCTGCGTCTCTGGTGCTGTGAGGCAGCAACTCTGCCGCCACGCCACCGTGCCTCCCTTATTAAAACCTTCCATTTCTAAAATAGATTTAGACTGTAGCAACCAATGAACCTGGGTGACATGATCACTTTAAGGGCCTGTCCCACTTTAGGCGATTTTAAGGTGACTGTCGGCGATTGTCAAAGTCGTAGCAGATCGCCAAACTTTTCTTCTACCCAACGACAGTGACCACGACAATGCCGAGTCAGGTCGAGATTACAACGTCTTCGGAAACATGGCAAAATTCCCACGCTCTCAATGCGTCCTAATTTTCGCTTAAATCACTGACAAGTCGGTAAGTACTTGAGAGTTTTGAACTATAACATCTTGTATGGGTTACTTAAAAACCAAGCGACCAGGTAGTCGCCAATGGAATTCACCGAAGTCAGCACCGGCGACAACCTACGACAGTGCCTACGTCAGGAGACGTCAAGCTACGATCATTGGCGTCAAACCAATTGTCACCGAAAATGTTTAAGCATCTCAAAATCCAGCGGTGACCAGAAAAACGCTACGACTCTTTGGAGATGACTCACGACCGTACAGGCGACACCCCGGCGACCGTGTGGCGCCAGCCTAGTCCCCTAAAAAATCGTCTAAGTGAGACAGGGGCTGTAGAAGGGGAGAGGTCATCTCTGTCCGGGGAAGCAAGGAGGTTTTAGAGACAGAGCGTGGAAACAGGCCCTTTGGCCCACAGAGCCCACGCCGAACAACGATCACCCATGCACTAGTTCCATACTACACACAAGGGCTCAATTACATAAGATAAAAATTAACCGACAAACCCGCACCGTCTTTGGAATGCGGGAGGAGAACCGGAGCACCCGGAGAAAACCCACGCTGTCACAGGGAGAACGTACAAACTCCTTAAAGTCAGGATCGAAGCAGGCCTCTGGCACTGCAAGGCAGCAGCTCTGCCGCTGCGCCACCGCGCTGCCCTCCAGGTACACAGGGAAATAGCAGAAAGAAGAACAGCTGCAGGGAAAAAGTGGATCACAAAGGAATCGGATGCACACTTGACAAAATGTTTCATGATTTCATGCTTGGGCCCTTCAGTGACTTCATCTTTAAAATGCCATTTGCCACATTTTGCACCAACAAGCTGAGACATTACTCAAAGAACCACAACCCCAGGCCCCCCTGATAACAACACTGTCCATTTTAAGTAAAATAAGGCACTCCTCACACACTCACCACTAATCTGAGCTTTACTCACAATTCTCACATCTTAACAGCAATTCAGCCACGATGGTCATAAAATCTAACCACATCCCTTGACTCAAATGACCTGTTTTCTCCAGCTTGGAACTAGTGATGGAACAGAACCAACATCAGCGGCAATAAACTGCCAGGGATATTGGTCTGGTCAGAATGGTGCTTTATGTCACATGGACCGAGATACAGTGAAATGCCCTTTTTTGCACACAGTTCAGTAAAATTATTATTATGCATAAGCACAATCTCAGTTAAGCACAAGTGCATAGCAATAGTACGCCAAGACCCACATCTGAGGAAGGATGTGCTGGCATTGGGGAGGGTCCAGAGAAAGTTTACGAGAATGATCCCAGGAATGACTGGTACTGTTAAACAGCGTACAGCAGAATACACAAAGCGAATATGTTGGAAAGAACCGCAGATGCTGGTTTAAATCAAAGGTAGACACAAAATGCTGGAGTAACTCAGCGGGACAGGCAGCATCTCATGAAAGAAGGAATGGGTGACGTTTTGGGTCGAGACCCTTCTTCAGACAATACAATACAATACAATATATCTTTATTGTTATTATACAGGGTACAACGAGATTGGGAATGCGCCTCTCATACGATGCAATAAATTAATTAGCCAGTCAGTATTAATTTAAACAACCCAATGAAACAAATTAGAACAGTTTTAAAACAGAATAAAGTGCAAGTAGATCTGTGCCGGTTCACTGTGCGATGTGACCATCCGGCTCAGCAGGACCGGTTCATGGCAGCTATGGCCCTGGGGATGAAGCTGTTCCTGAGTCTGGAGGTACGGGCGTAGAAGGGCTTGTTTCGTCTGCCCAATGGTAGAAGTTCGAACAGACTGTTGCAGGGGTGTGAAGAGTCTTTGTGGATGCTGGTGGCTTTTCTGAGGCATCGTGTGTTGTTGATGCCCTCCAAGGCTGGTAGCTGTGTTCCAATGTTCCTCTGAGCGCTATGGCTGAAGAAACGTCACCCATTTCTTCTCTCCAGAGATGCTGCCTGTCCCGCTGAGTTGCTCCAGCAATTTTGTGTCTACCTTCGACGCAAACAGAATATACAGTGTGATGATAAAATGTCGTTAGCTGCAGTTTCAGAGTTCAATTTGGCAGAGTTGACATCGGGTCAGCATTGTGCACTGACCGCCATCTCTGTCCACATACTCTTCAAACATCCAGCCTGCATTAGTGGTGTAAGCACCCACCCACGCCTCAACGCAGTGGTTGATACAACCTGAAAGCACGCACGCACATCCAGTTTATTTTATTGTCACGTGTACCAAGCGACAGTGAAAAGCTTTTGTTGCGCGCGATCCAGTCAGCAGAAAGATAACACATGATTACAATCGAGCCATTTACAGTGTGTTTTGCACGATAAGGGAATAAAGTTTAGTGCGAGGTAAAGCCTGCAAAGTCCGATCAAGGCCAGTCCGAGGGTCACCAAAGAGGTAGATGGTAGTTCAGCTCTGCTCTCTGGTTGTGGTAGGATGGTTCAGTTGCCTGATAACAGCTGGGAAGAAGCTGTCCCCGAATCTGGATAGTGTGCGTTGTCACACTTCTGTACCTTTTGCTTGATGGGAGAGGGGAGAAGAGGGGGAGGCCGGGGTGTGACTGGTCCTTGATTATGCTGCTGGCCTTGCCGAGCTGGGGTGCCAAACAAGAACCAACCGGTGCGGCAGTCCCCTTAAACAGCACACTTCAGTGGAAATTCAAATCAAAAGTCCTCAGTATTTGAGTGAGTGCATCTCCTGCCACCGGAGCCTGTGTCTTGGCCCACATGAGGCCCACGCTCTGAAACCTCTTGCACAGTTCCAAATCCTCTCCTTCCCCAAGATTCCCCTCAATACTCACCTCTTTACCCATAGCCTCTGGACACCCCAGCTGACATTTCCTTCTCTGGCTTAGCGTCCATTTTATTCTGATTACATTTCCACGGAGCTTCATTTTTCTTCATTAAACACGCTGTATAAATGGAAGTTGTCACTGTAGTGAGTGCAGACTAGGTCACATTCATCTCTTTCAAAAGCAAAGCCAAGGTATTGAGACCAGTTGAGTCCAAGTGTTTGAGAAAAGAGACAGCACTTTTACAACAAAAAAAAAGAAATCATGCAATGCTAACTTTAGTCTCGAGCACGGGACAAAATCCCGCCTATAAATCTGAAGAGGTCATACTTTAATGTTACCACAAAACACTGCGAAATCCAAGCCTGTGAATAGAAAAGCCATAGCTACGATCAATGCAGAACTAAAACTTAACATGGTGTTCGCAAGTGGTTTAAACAATTTAAAACGCACAGAGGAGGAAAACAGCACTTGGTTCCATTAGCTTTTGTTTCGGACGGCTTTTAAAGCTAACGTGGGGGCCACAGGTTACTCACTGCAACCACTCAGTTTGCAAGAAACCTCTACATTTTACTTAAAGGACTTGCGCATTAGCAAATCTACCTTTATTACCAGAAATACCCGTCCACTCTAACCACGTTTGTTGTCATGATTCCAGAGACACTGACTTCTTGTTTTCCATTTCCCCGGTGGGATTAGTGAATATAAGCTAATTGTTTTGTTCTCGAGAAAGAATGAAATAGATCAAATTCCTGCTTCAAAACAAGTTCAATGGTTAAGTAATACAAAAAGGTTTCTAAATCGGCTTTCAGGAAGAACGGGGAGAAATGTCATCTGAACATCGGCTGAAATTCCATCGGTTCATTTTCTGCGAAGCCAGCAAGTTTACGTTTAATATTCCAGGCATTGCAACAAACCGTGCAGCAAAGTGCACCGTCACGCATTTTGGTAGAAGGAATAAAGGCGTAGACCGCTTTCTAAGTTGTCCGGCGCGGCCTGGAACGTGGCAACTTCAACAGCCTGACCACGGGGGAAGACGGCAGGGGAAGAGAAAAGACATTGTGGCCTTCCATCACAGTGAGGAGGTGACTGGAGGAGACTCACTGTGATGGATGTTTTCTTTTTTTTTTTTTGTGTTGGTTGTGATTGTGTGTGAAATTGTTTATTTTTATTGCTCTATTACTGGACTGTGGGTGACCTTTCATTTCACTGCACATCTTGTATGTGTATGTAACAAATAAACTTGACTTGACTTGATTCAGAAATTGGAGGTGCAAAGGTCATAACGATTAGGAATAGTAGAATTAGGCCATTTGGCCCATCAAGTCTACTCTGCCATACAATCATAGCTGATCTATCTCTCCCTCCCAACCCTATTCTCCTGCCTTCTCCCCATAACAATAGACAATAGACAATAGGTGCAGGAGTAGGCCATTCAGCCCTTCGAGCCAGCACCGCCATTTAATGCGATCATGGCTGATCACTGACACCTGTACTAATCAATAATCTATCTATCTCTGCCTTAAATATATCCACTGACTTGGCCTCTACAGCCTTCTGTGGCAAAGAATACCACAGATTCATCACCCTCTGACTAAAGAAATTTCTCCACATCTACTTCCTAAAAGGACGTCCTTTAAATCTGAGGCTGTGGCCTCTAGTTGTAGACTCTCCCACTAGTGGAAACATCCACTCCACATCCACTCTATCCAAGCACTTCACTATTCTGGATGTTTCAATGAGGTCCCCCCCCCATTCTTCTGAACTCCAGCAAGTACAGGCCCAGTGCCGATAAACGCTTAGCACAGGTTAACCTACTCATTCCTGGGATCTAAGGGACTTGGGAGTCTGGTGCAGCATTCCCAAAAGGTTAATTTGCAGGGGAGCATAGATTTGCAGGTGGAGTCAACAGTAAAGCAGGCAAATGCAATGTTAGCTTTCATTTTGAGGGGACTAGAATATAAAAGCAATGATGTGATGCAGAAGCTTTGCAGAACAATGGTGTGTCAACATTTGGAGCATTGTGTGTGCTATTTTGGGCTCCATATCTGTGAAAGGATGTGTCGCCGTTGAAGAAGGTCCAGAGACTGGAGCGGGAATTTCTTTAGCCAGAGGGTGGTGAATGTGTGGAATTCATTGCCACAAGCAACAGCGGAGGCCAAGTCATTGTGGTGGTACCAAGTCCCTGTGTGGTACCTCAGCTGCACGGAGGCAGAAAGGAAAGCTCTACAGCGGGTAGTCCATAGAGCTCAGAGGGCCATCGGAACACAGCTACCAGACTTGGAGGGCATCTACAACACACGATGCCTCAGAAAAGCCACCAGCATCCACAAAGACTCTTCACACCCCTGCAACAGTCTGTTCGAACTCCTTCCATCGGGCAGACGATACAAGGCCTTCTATGCCCGCACCTCCAGACTCAGGAACAGCTTCATCCCCAGGGCCATAGCTGCTATGAACCGGTCCTGCTGAGCCGGATGGCCACAACGCATAGATCAACTTGCACTTTACCCTGTCCAAAACTGTTATAACTGTTCGTTTCGTTGGGTTGCTGCTGTCTAAATTACCTAAATTAGTGCATCGTATGGGAGGCGCATTCCCAATCTCGTTGTACCCCTGGGTACAATGACAATAAAGATATATTGTATTGTATTGTATTGTATTGTATTGGGTGTTTTTAAAGCAGAGATCGACAGGTTCCTGGTTCGTAAGGGCATCAAAGATTATGGGGAGAAGGCAGGAGAATGGGGCTGAGAGAGGTAAAATAGATCAGCCATGATTGAATGGCGGAGCAGGCTAGATGGGCCAAATAGCCTAACCCTGTTCCTATACTTTATGATCTGATTAAATACACAGCAAATCGAGCAGCACCCACGGTGACAAGAAAGTGAAGTAAAATCGTAAATTGAAGACCTTTCAGCAGAAACCAGTTACCTGAGATGTTAATTCTATTTCCCCACAGATGCTGCCTGACCTGCTGAGCACCACAATGTATTGTGCACGTGTACTTCTGAAGCAAATTTTGACTGACCCATAGTGTGATGTTGATTGTCGTGGGACTTCTCCAGAAGCTTTATTGTCATGGTCTTAGAGTGATACAGTGTGGAAATAGGTCCTTCAGCCCAACTTGCCCACACCGGCCAACGTGTCCCAGCTACACTAGTCCCACCAGCCTGCGCTTGATCCATATCCCTCCAAACCTTCCCTATCCATGTACCTGTCTAACTGTTTCTTAAACGTTGGGATAGTCCCTGCATCAGCTATCTCCTCGGGCAGCTTGTTTGATACACACACCACCTCTTTGTGTGAAAAAGCTGTCCTCTCATCCGGCTTCCCATCTTTTCCTTGACTTTCACTTCCTCCTACCCGACTTTGCCCCTCCATCACGGTGAATTGCATTTGTTGAAACAGTTCAATTTTGATCAAAATGAGTTCCATATTTTCCCCAAAGGACTGAAATATTTCTGTTCTTCCAAGCTGATGAAAGTGTTAATGTGCGACGTTTCGGGTCGAGACCCTTCTTCAGACTGAAAACCCGTCTGAAGAAGGATCTCGACCCGAAACGTCGCCCATTCCTTCTCTCCTGAGATGCTGCCTGACCTGCTGAGTTACTCCAGCATTTCGTGAATAAATACCTTCGATTTGTACCAGCATCTGCAGTTTTTTTTCTTACAAAGTGTTAATGTGCAGTCATTTGTGTTCAGTGGAGCATTCATGAGGTTTTTTTTTAAACCAGTACTCAAGAGATCCCTCCCCAGAGACACCTAATTGAGTGCACAGAATGGGAACCTTATCAGCTTTAATGGGTATAAACGCTGTCAAACGTAATTACACTTTTGCCTTTGCACCCGTATAAAGCGATCTACAAGAAGGTCAATATCAAACCACTGGGGAAGTTTGTTGTGAGGAAGACTCCATATCTCTAATTTCGAGTAACACCTGCATTCTCTCTCACTCAATTCAATTCAATTCAATTCAACTCAACCCCCTCCTCCACCCAACTCATCCTATCAGTTTCTACTGTTTGCATCCTGGTACCCCTCTTGTCATCACATCTTCCCCTGCCAACAATGGTTCATCACCCTTCCTGAGGTCATCTGTGGCCAGCCCTGATTTGTTCTGGCCTTTTCTCTCCTCTAGTTTGTTTCCACTTTCAGTCAGAAGAATGGTTCCAACCCAAAACTGGAATTTAGAAGGATGAGAGGGGATCTTATCGAATCGTATAAGATTATTAAGGGGTTGGACACGTTAGAGGCAGGAAACATGTTCCCAATGTTGGGGGGGGGGGGGGGGGGGTCCAGAACAAGGGGCCACAGTTTAAGAATAAGGGGTAGGCCATTTAGAACTGAGATGAGGAAAAACGTTTTCATTCAGAGAGTTGTGAATCTGTGGAATTCTCTGCCTCAGAAGGCAGTGGAGGCCGATTCTCTGAATGCATTCAAGAGAGAGCTAGATAGAGCTCTTAAGGATAGCGGAGTCAGGGGAGAAGGCAGGAACGGGGTACTGATTGAGAATGATCAGCCATGATCACATTGAATGGCGGTGCTGGCTCGAAGGGGCGAATGGCCTCCTCCTGCACCCATTGTCTATTGTCTATAAAACGTCACCTATTCCTTTTCTCCAGAGATCATGCCTGATCAGCTGAGTTACTCCAGCATTTTGTGTCTATACTCCATAATCTAATGTTTAGCCACACACTGGTGTCTGAGCAGTTTTAGTTTCTGGGCAGCTCTTGGTAGAGCAACGTGAAGGAAGATTGGGTTCTGAAATAAAGCACATGAACGTTGAATTCTTGAATTCATTTGGTAACTTCCACAAACATTTCCGTCCCCCCATCTCCCCTATCCTTGTTCTTCCCCCTCCCTCAGTTAACCAGTGCCACAGTTCGCAAAGCTATATCCCTCTTGGGGTCACACCAACCCTAGCCAACAATTGGTCTATCAAGGAACCTCCGTGCTTGAAGTCATCTGTTGCAGGTCCTGAATTGTCCTGGTCTTTTCGTACTTCCAGTTCCTCCCCCAAACCTTACCAAGCCCCCTCCCCCCCACCCACCCCCTCCTCCCGCCCCCACAATCAGACTGAGGAAGGTTCCCAACCCAAAATCCTGCAGCGATCCTGCACCTATTGTCTATTGTCTATAAAACGTCACAGTTTGAGAATAAGGGGTAGGCCATTTAGAACGGAGATGAGGAAGAACTTTTTCAGTCAGAGGGTGGTGAAGGTGTGGAATTCTCTGCCTCAGAAGGCAGTGGAGGCCAGTTCGTTGGATGCTTTCAAGAGAGAGCTGGATAGAGCTCTTAAGGATAGCGGAGTGAGGGGGTATGGGGAGAAGGCAGGAACGGGGTACTGATTGAGAGTGATCAGCCATGATCGCATTGAATGGCGGTGCTGGCTCGAAGGGCTGAATGGCCTACTCCTGCACCTATTGTCTATTGTCTATTGTCTATTGTATACATTTTCTCCAGAGGTGCTGCCTGACCCGCTGAGATACTCCAGCACTTTACCTCCCACTGAGATACTCCAGATTTCTGACTCCATTACTTAATACATATCTGTAGCTTCTTCTCAACTATCTTCTTTGTAGACTCAACTAAATTGTTGCAGGCCTGAGTGGAATAAATAAATAAATAAATAAGATCCAACACGTTTGGGCAGCACGGTAGTGCAGCAATAGAGTTGCTGCCTTACAGAGCTTACAGCGCCAGAGACCCAGGTTCGATTCTGACTATGAATGCTGCCTGTATGGAGTTTGTACGTTCTCCCCATGACCATGTGGGTTTTCTCCAAGATCTTCGGTTTCCTCCCACACTCCAAAGACATACAGGTTTGTAGGCTAATTGGCATGGAATAGATGTAAAAAATTGTCCCTAGTGTGTGTAGGATAGTGTAAGTGTGCGGGGATCGCTGGTGCGTGCGGATTCGGTGGGCCGAAGGGCCTGTTTCCGTGCTGTATCTCCAAACTATACTAAACATAGTTTCTCTGACTTAGCTGTTTCAGAGTTACTTAGTTACGTAATAGTGGCCAAGGCTTTTATTCAATGATCCCTTTATTGCAGTGCGCCATTATTGCATGTGGTTATAATGTTTTGTTTAGTTCACCTCTGACTCTCTTATACTCCAGTGAGTATAAGCCCACCTCAATTAATCTCTCCTCATTAAGCAATCTCCTCATTACACCAACCAGTCTAGTAAACCTTCTGTGAACTGCTTCCAACACATTAATACCCTTCCTAAACTAAGGAGACCGGTACGTACTGTGCTCCAGATTTAGTCCCACGAGAGTGGCACTGTGGCGCAGCGGTCGAGTTGCTGCCTTACAGTGCCAGAGACCCGGGTTCAATCCCGAGTATGGGTGCCGTCTGTACGGGGTGTGTACATTCTCCCCACGGCCGCATTGGTTTTCCCCAGGTGTTCCGGTTTCCTCCCACACTCCAAAGAAGTGCAGGTTTGTGGGTTAGTTGGCTTTGATGAAAACTATATATCGTCCCTAGGGTGTAGAAGGGTAGTGCTAGTGTACGGGGTGATCGGCGTGGTCTCAGTGGGCGGAAGGGCCTGATCCCAGGGTGTATCTCTAAACTAAACTAAATGGAGATTGAAAGAAACTGCAGAGGCTGGAATCTGGCGCAAACCAGAGAGTGCTGGAGGAACTCAACGGGACAGGCAGCATCTGGGGAGAGAAATGGGGCAGTGGAAATACCAGAGAATAATGCAATACAGGCGGAAGCTGCTCTAGGTGGAAGGGGAGGATCAGGTCTAGACGTCACCCATCCTTTTTCTCCAGAGATGCTGCGTGGCCCGTTGAGTTACTCCACCATTCTGTGCCTGTCCTCTTGACAAGACGTCCGGTGATCGCAGTCTCCCCTATGATGCCAACATTGTCTCCTATTTAAAAACCGGGCAAGCAACAACAAGCCATTTTCTTTGTTTATCAGTCGAGTTCTTGAGTTTACTTATTTTAGTTTTTGCGACATTTGCATGAAAGCATTGGTTATTGCAGGAGAGAAAACGGTGACTTTTGGGACAAGCAGAATTCCTTTGGAGGGACGCAACAGTGAGATTCCACGACTTTTTCTTGATCTTCGGACTCTCGTTGAAATCGATGCCGCTCTTATATCTAATGTGATGCTAGAATCTCAGGACCTTGCACAGAAATGTACATTTCTTGCCTGCTTCACTTTGTAATATTTATCCAGATGCTGCTTTGTTGCTCCTGCCACTGAACACAGTCCACAAGATTGGGAGCCAATGCTATAACACAAGACCATAAGTCATAGGAGCAGAAAACTCGGGTCCAAAAACGGCTCACAATATTCCAGTAAGGAACAGACCCTTCGGCCCATAATGTCTCTGCTCGACACGATGCAAGACCAACGATTATCTGCCTGCACATAATCCATATCCCTGCATATCCAAGCGCCTATCCAAAAGTCTCTTAAATGCCTCTACTACCACCACCACTACCACGCCTAGCAGCACAATCCAGGCACTCACCACCATCTGTGTAAGGCAAAGCTACTAGAGGAGCAAGATGAACCACTCCGTCGTAATCGCCTATACTGAAGTGTAGTACGCAAAGGAGCGGAACGGCCGCCATTTTAGTAGGCAAAACCCGCCGTTCGCTCTGCCTCTCGAAGTGTAATCAGTGTTGTGAGGGAACAGTATGTGTGATGATAACATTAAAATGCAGAATATATCTCATCTATCAACTCACAGATTTTTGTTATTTTTCTTTTTAAATGTTTCTGCAAGTTTCTGTCTGCTAAAATGGCGCCGTGACGTCTTTATGGTCGAGTGGTCTATCTTGCTCTGCTCTATTACCTTTGGTGTAAAGCAAACTTGTCCCGCACATCGCCTTAGAACTTAGCCCATCTCACCTTAAAGCTATGCCCTCTGGTATTTGATGTTTCCATCCTGGGGAGAAAGGTTCTGACCGTTTTATACTATTTATGCCTCTCGTAATTTTATATGCTTCTGTCCGCCCTTACTCCTCCTTACATTATAGCTCAGTCTTACTGCAGGATCAAATGAAAGGGAAAAGCATCAAATCTGTCAGTGGAAATATGACACAAGAGTGTTTTCTGGGCAGTTCACTGACAGCCTGCCCAGAGGGAGTACTGATATCCAAAGTGCAAATGGTCTTGCTTTCAGCTGTGGGCTTTGTGTTAGTGGGGGATGTAAATACCTTCAAGAAAAAAGGCAAAATTTAAAACAGGCACAGATCTACGTACGTACAGACAACATATTAAGTCAGACATGGATCTATGTATGCACCGACGACATATTAAGTCCGACATGGATCTATGTATGTACAGAGTACATATTAAGTCTGACATGGATCTATGTAGGTACAGAGTACATATTAAGTCAGACACGGATCAATCTATGTACAGACTACATATTAAGTGGAAGATTTTCACAAACATAGGAAACGACAAGTGAACAACTAGAGAGGGGTCCTGAGCTACTATCTACCTCATCGGAGACTTGGACTATCTTTAATCGGACATTACCGGACTTTATCTTGCACTAAACATTATTCCCTTTATCCTATATATATAACAGTATAACAGTATAACAGAGCTTTATTTGTCCAATTACCGGCGGTCCTCACTATGGCACTGGATTGGAGTAATAATTATGTTCACACGCCGATCAAAACTCAGTATATTTTAGCATTCTTTAAAGCTGGAGGTAAAATGATATTCATCTGCTTCTGTGACCGGATGCACAACAAACACACTGCTGTGGAACATGACTCTCGGAAGATGTGACGTGCCTCAGAGAAAGGTGAGATTCAGAACAATGGCACTGAGTCAGGCAAAATTACTGGCTTTAGGGGTGTCAGGGGTTATGGGGAGAAGACAGGAGAATGGGGTTAACAGGTATAACAGAGCTTTATTTGTCGTTCGGTACCGAAGTACCGAACGAAACTACATAGCAGTCATAGAAAAAAAGAACACAAGACACATAACCCCAACACAAACGTCCATCACAGTGACTCCAAACACCCCCTCACTGTGATGGAGGCAACAAAACTTCCACTCTCTTCCCCACGCCCACGGACAGACAGCTCGTCCCCGACCGACCCGCACAGTCCCCGCAAGGGGATGGAAGTCCACCCGGCCGAATCGCACAGGGCGCTGAAACGTCTCGCGGCCGAGCCAGGCGATGAAAGGCCCCGCGACCAAGCCTTGCGCAGCTAAGTCCCGTGGTCGAGCCGCACCAGCGATGTAAAGTCCCGCAGCCGAGCCGCACCGGGCGATGTTAAGTCCCGCAGCCGAGCCGCACCAGCGATGAAAAGTCCCGTGGTCGAGCCGCACCAGCGATGTAAAGTCCCGCAGCCAAGCCGCACCGGGCGATGTAAAGTCCAGCGGCCGAGCCGCACCGGGCGATGTTAGGCCCCGCAGCCGAGCCGCACCCCGCGCCGTGAGGAAGAGAAAAGTTTCCCCCACCCCCCCCCCCCGCCACCCCCCACCCACACCACCACCCCCCACACATACACAACCAAAAAAAATACAAAATCCATCCCAACACCGACACACAACAAAAAAAAAAGGTAAAAAGACGAACAGACTGCTAGCGAGCCGCAGCCGTTAGGCGCCGCCACTTCCGGGTCACTGTGGATGACTCGATTGTAATCGTGTATAGATAGTTGTGTAAGAAAATAACTGCAGATGCTGGTACAAATCAAAGGTGTCACAACATGCTGGAGTAACTCAGCGGGTCAGGCAGCATCTCTGGAGAGAAGGAATGGGTGACGTTTCGGGTCGAGACGTTTATAGAGATAGTTTATTCCCAGCCGTTATCAGGCTACTGAACCATCCTATCACCAACTGGGGCGCAGCCCTGAGCTTCCATCTACCTCATTGGAGACCCTCAGACTATCTTTAATTGTGTTTCTTTTGGACTTTATCTTGCACTAAACGTTATTCCCTTTATCCTGTGACTGTGGACGGCTTGATTGTAATCAGGGCGGCACGGTAGCGCAGCGGTAGAGTTGCTGCTTTACAGCGAATGCAGCGCCGGAGACTCAGGTTCGATCCTGACTACGGGTGCTGTACTGTAAGGAGTTTGTACGTTCTCCCCGTGACCTGCGTGGGTTTTCTCCGAGATCTTCGGTTTCCTCCCACATTCCAAAGACGTACAGGTTTGTAGGTTAATTGGCTGGGTAAATGTAAAAATTGTCCCTAGTGGCTGTAGGATAGTGTTAATGTGCGGGGATCGCTGGGCGGCACGGACTTGGAGGGCCGAAAAGGCCTGTTTCCGGCTGTATATATATGATATGATATGATAGGTATAGTCTTTCCACTGACTGGTTAGCATGCAACAAAAGTTTTTCACTGTACCTCAGTAAATCTGACATTAAACTAAACTAAACCAAAGAGATAAAATGACTGATTTTGTTGAATTTAAAACTTACACTAGAAAATGTAATATGCGCATCCCACGATGTTCCAAAGAATCTTGCAGTCAATGAGGTTTATTTGTAATCACCTCTACGTTTTATGTGGGGAAGAACTGCAGTGGCTAGTTAACACTGAAGATAGACACGAAATGCTGGAGTAATGCAACGGGCCAGGCAGCATCTCCGGAGAGAACAATGGATGACATTGCGGGTCGAGACCCTTCATCAGACTTCAGGCTCAGTCTGAAGAAGGGTCTCCTCCCGAAACGTCGGCCATTCCTTCTATCCAGAGATGCTGCCTGCCCCGCTGAGTTACTCCAGCATTTTGCGTCTATCTTCACCACTACAATTTCATGAGTCTCAAAGCTCACGGTGGCGCAGCGGTAGAGTTGCTGCCTTACAGCGAATGCAGCGCCGGAAACTCAGGTGCGGAGTCTCCTGACTACGGGCGCCGTCTGTACGGAGTTTGTACGTTCTCCCCGTGACCTGCGTGGGTTTTCTCTGAGATCTTCGGTTTCCTCCCACACTCCAAAGACGTACAGGTATGTAGGTTAATTGGCTGGGCAAATGTAAAAAATTGTCCCTAGTGGGTGTAGGATAGTGTTAATGTGCGGGGATCGCTGGGCGGCGCGGACCCGGTGGGCCGAAGGGCCTGTTTCCTCGCTGTATCTCTAAATCTAAAAATAAATCTAAAATCATAAGCTCTGTGCTGTTCTTGTGCAAAAAAAAAAAGCAAACGTTTGGCCTTTTAAACATATCTAAAAATTACTCACTTTTCACTGACGGGGGAATGACTGAAATTTTCTTAGACATAGAAAATAACAAGCGAACAAGTAATAAACCTTGGGCATTCATTGTACAATTGGGAACTGGACTTGTTGCCAAAAAATTAAATTTGGCTTTTTTTTCATCATAAGGAAAATTGCTCACACAATTAAAGTCTGCTTTTAAGAAGAAAAATCACCTGCAAAATTTTCCAGACCATTATAATTGCGCGTGCCCCAATTATTCATAGTATATTAATGGGTAGTATTTCATAAATTGACAAGTATTGGGAACATCTATGCTTGGAGATGCAAATCAAAGACAATGCAGTGCACAGCTCATTCTCTGCAAAAGCAGCAAAGAAACAAAGAGGGTACGGTTTAAAATACATTTATCAATGAGGAATAAACATTACATACATTGCTAATCCGAACAATGTCCTGCTTGCAAAAGAATAAGACACCTATCTGACATTATCTCTTTGCCATTCATATTTTGAAAACTTGTGCACACTGTCCCTATGCACAGAGTGGCACAGCAGTAGAGTTGCTGCCTTACAGCGCCAGAGACCCGGGTTCAATCCTGATTACGTGTGCTGTCTGTTTACACAGAGTGTGTTCGTTTCTCCCTGTGACTGCGTGGGTTTTCTCCAGGCATTTCAGTTGCCTCCCTCATTCCAAAAAATGTGCAGGTTTGCAGGTTAATTAGCTTCTGTAAATTGTCTGTGGTGTGTAGGTTAGAACTAGTGTAGTGGGAACGCTGGTTGGCACGGATTCAGTGGGCCGAAGGGTCTGTTTCCATGCTGTATCTCTGAACTAAACCAAACCAAGTCAACGACCAAGAATTGAGTGTATGTAAATGTCCTCGATATGGTCGATGATAGACACAAAATGCTGGAGTAACTCAGCAGGACAGGCAGAAGAAGACCCTTCTTCTCGACCCGAAACGTCACCCATTCATTCTTTCTCTCCAGAGATGCTGCCTGTCCCGCTGAGTTACTCCAGCATTTTGTGTCTGCCTTCAGTTTAAACCAGCACCGGCAGTTCCTTCCTACACATTTCCTCTTTATGGCCGTTCAATATAACAAGAAACAAGTTCATTTTAAACATAAACATGCAGATTCTGAGAAAGTCAAGCTTTCAGGATTCACCAAACTTTGCATTAAATAGGAGCCACAATGTAGTTTAGACTATCACAGTGATACTGATAAACCAACCGTGGCAGAAGTAAGGGAGAAGATGGAGGCATTTTCCTTCAGGGTGTCATGATGATGTGTGTTTTAGGCCCATTTCACTAGAGCTTTATATTCCATTATGCAACTGACCATAAATACTTACCTTAGCAGTCACGTTTCACTTGCACATGAATCTTTTTTTTTTAAACTCTAAGCTTTGCATCAGCAGATCCATGTTGCATTTATAATGATCCTTTTGAAATCGCTGAGAAGCACTACATTGTACAAAATGCAGGCCCTTTTGTCATTTCTTCAGTTTGCCTCAATTAATTATCAAATTATCCCCGATGCATTCAAGACACATTTCAATTAGAATTAACTGGAAAGTAGACGACCGCAGCTGATTCGAGTCAGCCCTAATCCTAAGGGGACAGACTTCTTTCCCGCAAAGTTTAAAAAGCCCTCCATCTTAAGCCCTAATATGAAGCATTCACTGAGTCACTGACAATCTGCACAAAAGCCTTTATTCTGTTTCATGCCCCGTCACTGCGCACCTTCAATTGTCTATAAAACTGTCGTATCTCAACTTGCACCTCTACTTTAAATCACGATCTATAAATCACTAGACCAAGTGGACCTGTTGGGCCCAAATCTCTCCTGCATTGGTGCAACACCCTCTCCTCCCCATCTCTTCTCCCCTCCCCTCCCCTTCCCCTCCCCTCCCCTTCCCCTCCTCCCCTTCCCCTCCCCTTCCCCTCCCCTTCCCCTCCTCCCCTTCCCCTCCCCCTCCTCCCCTTCCCCTCCTCCCCTTCCCCTCCTCCTCTTCCCCTCCTTCTCTTCCCCTCCTTCTCTTCCCCTCCTTCTCTTCCCCTCCTTCTTCTCCCCCCGCCCCGCTCCCCTACCCCCTCCCCCTCCCCTCTTCCTACCCTCTCCCCTCCCCCTCCCTCCTCTGCTCCCCCCTCCCTCCACCTCCCCTTCTCCCCATCCCCTCCCCTCCTTCCCCCCCCACTCCATCCCCCTCAACCTCCCTTATCCTCCCTCCTCTCCTCCCCTCCCCTCCCCTACCCCCTCCCCACCCCCTCCCTCCTCCCCTCCCTCCACCTCCTCTCCCCATCCCCTCCTTCCCCTCACCCCCACTCCATCCCCTTCAACCTCCCTTATCCTCCCCCCTCCCCATCCCCTACCCCCTCCCCATCCCCTCCCTCCTCCCCTCCCTCCACCTCCTCTCCCCATCCCCTCCTTCCCCTCACCCCCACTCCATCTCCCTCTCTCCCTCCCTAGGAGATAGATTTAAACTTTAAAATGTGAATAACTTTAAAAATATAACACCGATTTCAATGAAACTTCTTCCATTAGCACCAAAGGGACGACGGTGAGTAAGGTGGGCCTAAAATTGTCGCGCTATCGTGCACCGTTTTGGCTGTAGTTCAGGAACAAACAAACAAGCAAACGAGAGTTTTAGTATATAGATATCGACATAAAATTGCGTCAATATTTACCAATCCTGTTTTTTTTTTCTTAAAAAAAGAGAGAAAAAAAAAGTCCCATTATGCATTTTCAAAATACAGTGTTGGGAGAAAATCTAGCCACTGATCTTTAGAGACGTGTATACTAAGGGAGACCCAAGTTGGAACCTCCGTTTATGCAACCTATTTAGAGAGCTCTCTCCAAGCATGGTCCACCATGACATGCTGGTTCATCTCTTGGTAAAGCCTGACACTCACATGATTGCTTCCCAACAACTTGGCTGTAATCCTGACCTCAAAGTGTGGAGAAATCGGCACAATGTACAAGCATTTACAGGGCCCTAGTGAGACCACACCTGGAGTACTGTGTGCAGTTTTGGTCTCCAAATTTGAGGAAGGATATTCTTGCTATTGAGGGCGTGCAGCGTAGGTTTACTAGGTTAATTCCCGGAATGGCGGGACTGTCATATGTTGAAAGACTGGAGCGGCTAGGCTTGTATACACTGGAATTTAGAAGGATGAGAGGGGATCTTATCGAAATGTATAAGATTATTAAGGGGTTGGAGGCAGGAAACATGTTCGCAATGTTGGGGGAGTCCAGAACTAGGGGCCACAGTTTAAGAATAAGGGGTAGGTCATTTAGAACGGAGATGAGCAAAAAAAAATTTCAGTCAGAGAGTTGTAAATCTGTGGAATTCTCTGCCTCAGAAGGCAGTGGAGGCCAATTCTCTGAATGCATTCAAGAGAGAGCTAGATAGAGCTCTTAAGGATAGCGGAGTCAGGG
Source organism: Rhinoraja longicauda (assembly GCF_053455715.1). Classification (NCBI taxonomy): domain Eukaryota; kingdom Metazoa; phylum Chordata; class Chondrichthyes; order Rajiformes; family Arhynchobatidae; genus Rhinoraja; species Rhinoraja longicauda. The sequence continues at coordinate 355,883 of NW_027601293.1, forward strand.
GGTATGGGGAGAAGGCAGGGACGGGGTACTGATTGAGATTGATCAGCCATGATCACATTGAATGGTGGTGCTGGCTCGAAGGGCCGAATGGCCTACCCCTGCACCTATTGTCTATTGCGTATTGTCAATCTGCCACCCCAGTGTAGCAGTCGACTGATAAGTCAATGAACTCCCTCATTCTGACACCTCATTGGCATCACTAGCCATCACTTCCATACTAAATCAAGAAAGTGCCAATGAATCTCTTCAAGGTTTACACAAAATGCTGGAGTAACTCGGTGGGACAGGCAGCATCTCTGGAGAGAAGGAATGGGTGACGTTTCGGGTCGAGACCCTTCTTCAGACTGATGTCAGGGGAGTGGGCGGGACAGAGATAGAATGTAGTCGGACACAGTAAGACTGGTGGGAGAACTGGGAAGGGGGAGGGGATGGGGAGAGAGAGGAAAAGCAAGGGCTATTTGAAGTTAGAGAAGTCAATGTTCATCCCACTGGGGTGTAACCTACCCAAGCGAAATATGAGGTGCTGTTCCTGCAACTTGCGCTGGGCCTCACTCTGACAGATTGGGAATGGGAGGGGGAGTTAAAGTGCTCAGCAAACAGGAGATCGGGTAGGTTAAGGCTGACTGAGCAGAGGCGTTCAGCGAAACGATCGCCGAGCCTGTGCTTGGTCTCGCCGATGGACAGGAGTTGACACCTAGAACAGCGGATACAGTAGATGAGGTTGGAGGAGGTGCAAGTGAATCTCTGTCTCACCTGAAAAGACTGTCGGAGTCCTTGGATGGAGTCGAGGGGGGGGGGAGGTAAAGGGACAGGTGTTGAATCTCCTGCGGTTGCAGGGGAAAGTACCTGGGGAGATCTCTTAAATCTCTTCAAGGTTTAGTTTAGTTTAAAGATACAGCGCGGAAACTGGCCCTTTCAGCCCATTGAACACGCGCCGAGCGGCCATCCCCACACACTAACACTACCCTCGACACACGGGATAATGTACCATTATACCAAGCCAGTATACCAAGCTACAGACCTGGGCATCTTTGGAGTGTGGAAGGAAAACCGGGGCTCCCTGAGATAAACCCACGCGGGTCACGGAGAGAACGAACAAACTCCGTACTGACAGCATCCACAGTCAGGATCGAACCCGGGTCTCTGGCGCTGTAAGGCAGCAACTCTATCGCTTCACCACCGCCCTGATTTTGTTTTTTACACCAATCGTCTTTCCTCATAGATTTTTTTGAAGTTTCTCTGTGATTGTGCGCTGATGGGCACAAAATAACATTAAAACATTTCTCATGGCAATAGGATGCAGTACAACACATAGCAGATGAAAGGTTTAAGAGACACATAAGAGAAAAAAAAATCTAGGGACAACAAAATCAAAAATAAAAGAAAATTAGTAAGGGAAGGATAATTCACGAGCACTTCAACATAGAAGGCAATTGTTTCAAGAATTCAGTATAATTTAACCGCTGCCAAACTGCAATCTTTTTCTCCGGACAATTAATTATTCACAATGCACAAAAGAAAATTACGCACAATAATAAGTTGATAATGATTTTCATTATTGAAAAAAAAACAATGTTACCAAAGCCAGCCAAAAAACAGATGTATGTATTTAAAGTCTAACCAGCCGTGGACTGGGTGGTTTTGCGATACACACACATTATGGTCTAAAGAAGAGTTCCGACCCGAAACATCACCTGTTTATTTTCTCCAGAGATGCTGCCCGACCCGTTTGAGTTACTACAGCATCTTCTGTCTATCTTCGGTGTAAACCAGCATCTGCATTTCCTTCCTGGGCAATAGACAATAGACAATAGGTGCAGGAAGAGGCCATTCGGCCCTTCGAGCCAGCACCGCCATTCAATGTGATCATGGCTGATCATTCTCAATCAGTACCCAGTTCCTGCCTTCTCCCCATACCCCCTGACTCCGCTATCCTTAAGAGCTCTATCTAGCTCTCTCTTGAATGCATTCAGATAATTGGCCTCCACTGCCTTCTGAGGCAGAGAATTCCACAGGTTGATGGATTGGGCACATTGATGTCATTTCAAACTTCTCCTGTTTAAATTTCCCTGCCAAAAGGGAAAGATTTAATAGGAACCTGAGGGGTAACTTTTCCATGCAAAGGGTGGTGGGTGTATGGAACAAGCTGCCGGAGGAGGTAGTTGAAGCAGGTGGTATCGCAATGTTTAAGAAACATTCGAACAAGGACATGGATGGGACAGGGTTTCGAGGAATATGGGCCAAATGCAGGCAAGTGATATCGACATGTTGGCCGATATGGCCAAGTTGGGCCGAAGGGCCTGCTTCCACGCTGCATCACTCAATGACTCTATGACTCTAACTGAAGACAGACATTGGTACCAGAGAGAGAAAATAGAAGATTGGGACCATGGCTCCTGGTTGCGTTATCTACCAGAGATAAACATGTTCACTCCACACGCATTATGGGAGGGAAAAAAACTGGACTCACATGGATTTCCCAACAAATTTGTTTGGATTTTTTTTTTCAAAGCCACAAAGTGCTGGAGTAACTCAGTGGGTCAGGCAGCATCTCTGGAGAAAATGGAGAGGTGACTGAAGAACGGTTCCATCCCAAAAAAGTTCACCTGTCCACGTTCTCCAGAGTTGTTGCCTGACCTGCTGAGTTACTCCAGAATTTTGAGGCATTTTGTTTGTAAACCAGCATCTGCTGTTCCTGTGTCAACTTAGAAATGATTAAGCCTGAAAATGAGAGTCCATAAATATCTGGCTGGGCACAAAAATGGCCGGAATATTATTTCCTCAAGCTGGCTCCATTGAATCATCTCCAGTTTATTATCAATGATCTTATAGTCCCCAATATCGTGTAGCTTACCTCTCAATTGGATATCATTAAACCTGAGTAAAACTAAGGAGAGTCTTTGTCCTCTCACCTACTAACATATAATTAGAAGTCTCTCCATTCTGGTCAGGTGAGATTGGGTGGATCAATAGCAGAAAGCAGAGTCAGAGTCACGCAGCGTGGAAACAGACCAATCGGCCCAACTTGACCATGCCAACCAACATGCCCCATCTAGACTAGTTCCACCTGCCTGCATACAGCCCATATCCCTCCAAACCTATCTTATCCATGCACCTATCTAAATGCTTGTTAAATGTTGCGATAGTCCCTGCCTCAACTACCTCCTCTGGCAGCTCGTTCCATACACACACCACCCTTTGTGTACAAAAGTTACCCCTCAGGTTCCTATTAAATCTTTCCCCACTCATCTTAAACCTATGTCGTCCAGTCCTCGATTCCCCTACTCTGGCCAGGAGACTCTGTGCATCTACCCGATCTATTCCTCTCATGATTTTGCACACCTCTGTAAGACCGTCCATTCCTTTCTCCTGCGCTCCAAGGAATAAAGTCCCAGCCTGCGCAAACTATCCCTGTAGCTCAGGCCCCTCGAGATACAATAAAAACGTACAGGACCAAGGTGAGCCAGCACATTGACCACATGAATGCCATGTTCAATTGATGAGTGTATGAAAGTCGAACCAGTTTTTGACGGTACATTCTACAGGCTTCCACTCATCATGTTGAAGAATGCAATCTCCATGGCCACCTTTCTGTTTGTGGAGCATGCTCATCAAGCTGAATATTTCACTGCCAGTGAGAGACAGAGTGGCTTTTGCAATGTTGTACTCGGCTACCTTCAGTAATTTTAACCGTGCTCATAATCACCGAGGCTTTGAAGTCAAATCAAAGTCACTGCAGTGGGACTTGGAATTTCTGCACGTCTCATTGTGACTCAGCAGTAACCCTTTGGCCTGCTACAGAATGAAATCACACATGGATTTAAAATGTTATCCTCCTGAGTCGTAGCTACCAGTAGTTTTTTTTCCTTCGAAATCCTTCTTGGATCTGTTCCAGATACACCACATACCCATAAATGATACTTTAAGCCGCACAATTTAAATCCAATAGGAATTTTACTCTTTTTTTTCTGGAATTGAGTAATATATTAGAAAGCCTTTCAAATACTCTGTGATTCCACTCAAAGTTTTACTAATGTTAGCATCTTATTTTGCTACTTCAGTTACATTTAAAATTTTAAAAAATACAGGCTTGTTTAAACCCCAAGAACTAACTAGTCCTTACATTGTGTTTCTTGGTCCAGGCAAGTAGAAAAAAATAGAGATTAAATATATGGATGTGTACTCTTAATTGCCCGAGTGACAATTTTCCATGTTTCCTTAATTAAATGGATTTGTTACTTGACAATGAGATGAGTAACAACCAAATCTTATTCTCCTCTCAGGACATATTTTCTAGTTGTGTGTCAACTTAGATTAGGAATTTAGAAGGGAAATTATTACCCATATCCAACCAGGCTGAAACAACTTTCAACATCTCAACATCGCAAACCTTCCTTCATCTTTCACTTCCAAGGATGACTGAAAATCAAAACCAACTTTGGAAATAAAATTACTTTGTCCCGATAAAAAGATCCAAAATTAATTTGATGATAATTTGCTCCTCATAGAAACACTATCTTTTCAATGAAGGAAAAAAAAGACTTTTTGCATTAGAATTGCTTTTCAGAGATTCTATTTTCATGAAACAATGTCGGGAGGCAAAAGACCACTATACATTTGGGAATTGGTGCTAAATTAAAATTTTAAGAGGTTAAAAAAAAAGAGTTCATTCTAAATATTTCCAACTTGGTCTGTTCAGAAGCAATCCGAAAAAACTAAGGGCAAAGATTTAAGGGGGGAGCAAAATGTCATCTTTTATCACCACAAAAACAAATGTGCTTTATTTGATATTTATTTTCTTATTTTTCTATTTTTCCTTGATCTTATTCCTGCTCCATAATTTATGCTCCTAAAATTTAACAACTCTTCAGAGGCAGCTAATAACAGGACATTTCATATTAGGAGCAGCTTGACACAGAATTTCAAAACTCCTCAAAAGTTATAACCTTTTGTCAAAAGAACATCCCTTTGTTTATTGCAAAAAGGGATTCGTCTCAATAGGATCACAGGATTTATTAGCTCCCTGATCAAAAACACAGTTTTTAATTTTTTGGAGTTCCGAAAAAACAATATTTTCATGAGTCTGCACAGAGAAATAAAATCTGGTGATTTATAGTTACTACTGTAAGGCTTGTTTTTAAGACCATATGCTTAACCATATTCTGACCAAAGCACACAAAAAAATGAGGATAGGTTAAGCTGGAGGAGAATACTGCTATTAATTCGGCATTCTCGAAACAGTCTGAAACTCTCAATCAAAAGATAAAACAACTGTACGGCATTCTATGTTTTACATTTACCAATGTCATGCATTTAATCAATCTCTAGTCGGTGTTTTTTTGTGCAGCATCTCACTTTTAAAAGGCAGTAACCTTTATTTTAAAATATGAACTTAAGGGATTTCTAGCGGGGGGGAAAGTACTGCCAATGCACATGCTGAGAAATGTAACTGGGCGGGCTTCTTTACTGAAATTATTTTGTCATCTAATACTTAAGAGATTCAGTCAGTCAAATTTTTAAGAGATACAATCAAGATAAAATTTCAACAACAATTTTAGCTCAGCGAAATCACCTCCTGCACAAGAGCCAACATGAAGAAATTAAGACAGTGATCTTTCCTGATCCAAATATTACTCA